>NC_046666.1:114297204-114322383 GCF_010883055.1 Belonocnema kinseyi | reverse complement strand
GTCAAGGGGGTCGCGGAATATTGAGTCTTGAATGTCTTCACAACAGGATTATTCTGGGTACAGCAAATAGAGTTGCAAATGGAAGAGACCCTCTTCTTAAAAAAGTCAGAAATCACGAAGAAGTGGGCAAAGGAGCATTTCTATACAAAGCAGCGGAGGAGGCTGCTGAAACAGTCGGACTTGACTTCAGTATTAGGGGTGAGCAAAATGCATCAAATCTTATCTATCTCGAGTACTCACTCCTGAAAGCCCGGATTAAGAAAGCACAAGAGAAAAACTTTCGTGAACAGCTCCTCGATAAGAGGGATGCACGGTATCTTCCACAGAAATGTGAAGGATCAGTCAATGTCTTGTGAGCTAACTTTTGCTTTCCTTAAATCGTCCTAATTGAAGTCTGGTACGGAGGGTTTCATCTTTGCATGCCAAGACGGTGTCATCTCCAGCTTAACATACCGTCGCCACATTTTGAGCCAAGACATTCCCGATGATAGCTGCAGGGCGTGCCATGCACACCCCGAGCATTTAGCTCACATACTATCTAGTTGTCCAACTCACGCGGGAACGACCTGCATTCAAAGGCACAATGCGGCACTAAGAGTGCTTTCTTACCATCTTTGTCACTCTTACGGCATTAACCTTAATATCGCTCCTCTAAATGCTCCTAGGGAAATTGTGTCAATTGTCGAGAATGGGAAGTGCCGCCTATACTGGAACTTTATATTCTCGACAATTGTTTCTGTTGCTCACTCGAGGCTTGACATGGTTCTTCTTGACTTCGAGAAGCGAACCATGTTTGTTATCGAATTTTCGGCACCAGCTGACAAAAACATCATAACGAAGGAGAATGAAAAGAAAGAGAGGTATCGAGACCTTATAAGGGAGTTGCAACGATTGTACCCGGAATATTCTGTTAAACTAATCGTCCTTATCATCGGCGCTCTTGGAGGTGCCAAGCTTTCACATGCTAATGGCCTAAAAAGCATCCCTGCGTGTCAACAATATGCTAGAACACTTGCGGGAAAAATGCAGAAGGCGGTTGTCCTTGGATCACTCCGTGTTCTTAGGGTGCAAGATTTTACATTATATTATTTTATTATATTAAAGATACAAGGGTTCTAGTAGTGGCCAAGTGATGTTAGTTAGGGAGGAGTATTTCAAGACTTCTTGCCATTGTTCCATTTTGATGGGAGGAGCACCTAAAGAAAGCTCTAGCACAATTCATGTTATCTAAAAGAGGATCAGTCGCAGTGCTCAGTTAGTTCCAACTTAGCGTCGCACGAGGAAGGTTCAAATTTAGTGATCAGTGAAAAGTGTAGATAAATTTTTCGCATTCAAGATAAGGTTTTTGAGAGTGCGATATACAATGGATAATGTTGAACGCATTGTCTTTAGACAAAACGTTAAAAAATTTGTGGAGTGTAAGTGGAAGAAAAAGTGTGTCAAGTTTTGAGAGAAAGTAACCACACAGAGAATAACCCAAGCATGTACTATCTTGCCCGGATTTTGAATGTCGCAGGTAAGATTAAGTAAAACTAATTTGCGCATTTAATATTGTTTTTTAATTTTTATCTTATAGAGTTTAAGATTCCTAATTGTCATTAATGAAAAATATTTAAATTTGGGTATATAATGGAGAATAATTTGGCTGAAAATAGTTTAAAGCTATAAAAAGTTGAAAAAATTATTTTCACCTAATAATAACAATGTCTGATTTTGTTTAAAATATTTGTAAATAGGCAGTACATTTTCAATGGCGATTTAAAAAATTGTAAGATCGTTTCAATCTTCAATAAGTAAAACAAATGCGATTTTTCTTCTACTATTTCTTATTTCAAAACCGCTTAATAATTACTAAAAAATTAGAGTTTATTCAAGTATTACGTGAAGCTCCCCCTCTCTCCTTAAAAACGGGTTTTCAGAGTTTCACTATTCCACTATTTGAACTATTATTTTTAAATTGATTCAATATTTGTACTACTACCAAATGTTTCAAGTGGCTTTTTTCTTGAAAATTCGGACAATGCTCAAAATATTCCGAACTTCTGATTTTCAATGCAGCCTTTTGAGAAAATTTTCATGGGGGCCTCTTCGATTCTAGTTACGCCAATGTTTTTCTATAATAATTGTATGTGTAGCATTCACATAAGCGCAATATTTGCACGTCCCTCCTACCCAAAAAGCGTTACGTAATATTTGCTCGCGCCCTGATCAGGAATATTTGTCAATCAACTGCAGGTGAAAAATCGTTGGTAATTAAAAAAAAGCCATCAAATATAATGAAAGTAACTAGCAGTTACAGACAGACGTATTTTTGTTGTCAATTTGAAATTGGGTTTCTAAATTCACAATAGAAGAAGAACAAGGCAGTCACAATGGTGATTAACATATTTTCAATTCTAAAAATAAAATGTTAAAGTTTTGTAAAATGATTGATTATAAGAGAAATATTGAAAATGGTTTATGATTGACTAAAAGTTGCTACATATTTAACAAGTTATCCCTATTTACGTAATGAATCTGTAACCGGAAATTAAACTTTTTCTAAAAACTCATTTTATTCTGAAGATACACCTGAACACTGGGAAGAAAAACTTCGTTTTTCCAATTCCATTATGATCCAACGAATCATAAGCATGTTTTGAATAAAAGATTATTTGACCTTGAAAAATAACAGCCGAAACCAAAATTTTACATTTTGGAAAAAGGAATTTTTTTCCTTTTTTTGTCTGAAAGGAAAGCTTACATTTTTTCATTTAATAACTGTGAGGTTAGAAAGTCGAATTTTTATACTTTATACATGAAATTAAGCTGATACTGGTTTTTAGGGATATGCTATCTGCTCTGGCGATTTGTAACTCTTCTAATGGTGATAAAAAACTTTTTTGTGGAATATAGTTTCGATAGGGTCTCCTCAGTATATATTAAATCGAGGTAACCATTTTTTGAGAAAAAAATATTTGTTCTTCAAAAATAGACCTTTAAAAATAAATTTGACTTTTTTCATAGGGAAATTTAAGAAAATTACTTTTCGTTGCATAAAAAGCTTGGGGTTTTTATTTTAAAGTAGTCTGGCTACTGGGAAAGCTAGTCAAAGCTATGTCCATTACTTTTTTCTAAAATTTGGAATTAAATACAAAATTGGCCAGGATATCAATTACTAAAATAGGTAACAAATGTGTATGTTCATCAATGTAAGTAAAATGTTTTTTAAATAATAATAAAATGTAAATTTAAATGTTGATTTGGCTAGATTCTAGCTACATTTATGATTCTTGGCTACATTTTGCTAAAATTAAGCTCAATACCCTGGAAGCAAGTATAAATGAGCAGTAATTCAAATTTTGCATTATATTTTCTGTCTGAAAAAGTTTTCCTAACAATATTCAACCTGTTTTAAAGACAAAACTAACCATTTTTGGAGCCCGCGAAAGGCTGCTCCATAAGACCCCATGTTTTTTGACACGACTTTAAACAGCGATAATTCAAGTTTTAACCTGGAAAGGGCCGGACTACCTTAAGTACATTGAGATTAAAAAATTAAATTCAATAAGTTATTAACGAAATTATGCGCACCGTATATATAATGACGCTTGTGCACTCGCGAAAATGTTATAAACGATTATTTTACCAATAAAAAATAAAACTATTTTTAACGTCAACTTTCATCAAATAAAAGTAAACAAAGTTCAAATATTTATTAATTAAAAAAATGCTTACAATCAATGGAAGGGGTGTGGAAAAAAGTTTCGAAACTGTGCTGGAAGAAATTTTACTTATCGCTTTTACTTATGTTACTTAATTTTACTTAAGCTGTTGTTAGTAATCCTTATGAAAATTGTAGATTTTGTTCTCTTAGGTGTTGAAGGAAAACTGTAAAATAATTTTCGAAAGAATTAGATAAACTTGGGAGATATTGAAAATAGAACATTTTGATCTTTTTTTTAAACTGTCATAGCTTTGGTGACTTTATTGATATGAAAGTGTATTTTTTTTAATTATTCATAATAAAAGGCAGTTTAGAAGATATATTTTTAGAAACCAAAAATTTCAAAAACTTCTTGGATTTTTCAAAATAAATGATTAAACTAAATTTCTGAAAAAAACCCACTGTATAAAAAAAAATTTCTTATAGATAGCTAACAATGTGCTCTAAAAGTCTTGTACATTTCATAATGGGATCTTTGTTAGTTTCCGATAAATAATGAAGAACGTATGCTGTGGCATGGCGAATTCAGAGGGAAGAGCGCCCTTGAATCTGAATTCTCAAGTTCGTGCATTCGTGTATAAGAAGTCTAACAAGTTTATACAATTTTTTGTTTCAAACGAATATTTCTTTAAAACTGCATTTCAATACGAATATTTTTTTAAAATTTCACCTTGATAGCATTACAATCACAAAAGTTATGAGACTTAAAAAAAAAAGATTAAAAATTTCAATTTTTCAATCAAAAATGATTTTAGGAGGTTTTCTTTCAATATCCAACAGAACAAATTTTACCATTTTTATCAAGATTACTAACAATAGATTAAATTCTTCAGATGATTTGAAATGGAATTGCTCAATTTGTCAAATATCGTTGAAACAATTACTCTCGAAATTCTCAAAAACTAGTATACAAGAATTATTTTTGAAATTTATCAACTATAACACTGATCACGATAAATAATAACTTCACGATTCACAGAAGACAAAAATGGTTTAAACAAGCAGTATTTCTTTAAAAAATAAAAAAATAGTAAGGAAATACTTCGAAACATGCCGCTTATCCAATAAAAGTAATTAATCATCTTTTCTGAGCACAATACAAGGGAGTTGTGGCGGTTAATTAAAATTTATCTGGTGGCAATAATTCCATAAGAAGTGACTAAACTTTAAATCGCCAAGAGTTAGCGACAATTATTCATGTTTACCATTTATTCGAAAACCGAGATTTTTTCATTCAAGACAACATGTTAATTTAAAATACCAGGTGGTACCGAACAATGTTCACCGATTTGGCAAACAGAATAGTCCGGGAGCCAGCGACAGTTTTTTGTGACCAATTTTCTTCCACCTAATACTTTGGGAAATGCTTCAGATATGTGTGTTGTAAGCATAGTTAGCGTTAGCTGCGGTACTTTGGATGGATGGGACAAGAGCAGCCGCCCCAACGTGTAAAAAAAGAAGTTTTCAATGATTTCCTTCCGCTTGGAAATTTGTGGGATGGTAGTTAATATAATATTTCAACGAAAAAAAACCGTCAGCTGGCTGTATGCGGGGGAAAACCCGTCAGCTGATTATGGAAACATGTAAACAAAAAAATGATTGCAATGATTTCCTTCCGCTTGAAACTTCGTTAGTTGATAATTAACATTTAATTTCTTTAATACACTTACAAAGAGTATAATAATAAACTACAACTTTAATTATTATTATAAAAATGAATAATTTCACTGTGCGAATTCGACTTCTGTAAAATATATATAATAAATTGTGCAGAGAGGTAAGGAATTAAAAATTAATCGAAATAAATTATTAGCATAATTCCGTATTATCCAAAATTATTCACAATCATTTTTCAATTTTTTTAGTAGTAACATGTTTTTAATTAATTTAACTTTCATTTTGAAGTACAGTTCAAACGTGAATAAAACTTTTGAAAACAATTTACAACATTACGCACTTCAGCAATTATGCTTATTTGTATTTTATATTTCTACTATATATTTTATAAACTTGGAATAACTTTGCAAACATTATTTCCTCCTGCTTAAAATTTCTCAGATAATAGTCACATAATACTTGAAATATTAAACAAAGTCAGCTTGCTCTATGTGGGTGGAAAATCCATCAGCTAACTTATTATATATTGCCGAACGTCGCTCATGAGACATTTCGCTGCCTCAGCTGACGGGTTTTCCACCCACGTATAGCCAGCTGACGGTTATTTTTATGGAAAAAAACATGTTAATTATCAACTGACGAAGTTTCAAGCGGAAGGAATTCATTGCAATAATTTTTTTTTTACATGTTTCCATAACCAACTGACAGGTTTTCCACCTGCATAGAGCCAGCTGACGGATTTTTTTTCGTTTAAATATTATATTCAATATCATCTCACAAAGTTCCATGCGGAAGGAAATTATAGAAAACTTCTTTTTTTTTTACACGTTGTGGTGGCTGCCCTTACGCCACCCATCCAAAGTGCCGAAGCTGACGCTAATTATGCTTACAACACACCTATCTGAAGCATTCCCCAAAGTATTAGGCGGAAGAAAATTGATCACAAAAAGCTGTCGCTGGCTCCCCGACTATTAGTTTCTATACCCTTGGATGGAAAATTATCTTTTAAAATCAAAAGAATTCTTAATGATTTTAATATCGCAATAATTTTTCAAATTGATTCAAATTAGATAAATTTATAAAACTAGGCAAAGATTCTTTAGACAATTTCCAACATATTGATGTTTATACAAAATTCAATGTTTGAATTGTGAAAAGTGGTATGTTGGCCAAACTAGTAGATTACTCTCTACGAGACTTAAGGAACATCATGGTAACTTTAGACAAAACCCAAAAAACCATAAAGTCACAGCTAAACTTTAGGTCGAAACTGGACATCTAATTGATTCGCAAAATGTCATTGTCTTATACCATGAACCTAATAAATTTAAAAGACTAATAGCGGAAATGTTTTTCATTAAAAAAATGGTAATAATTGTTTAAATATAATTTCTGATCTAAATAATTATAGTCCAATATATAACATAATTTTGGATTCTTTAATTTAAAAAATTAATCAAAATTTGATTTTTTAAATTAATCAGAGAAAAAAATAATTAATAAAATTTGAAATTAACTAATCAACTAATTTCCTAATACCAGATTCAACTTCAATTGGACCAATTTTACTATTTTTCTTTGCATGTACAATTATCGATTTCTTATCAATTCCAACTGTTAATCTTATAATTTTCTTTTTCAAATTTATGAATTTTTTATCATTTTTAATTTTATAATAATATTATTGTAATTTTTTATTCGTAGTTAATAATTTATTAATAGTCTAAATAACCATTTTTTCATGTTTACAAATCATTTGTAATTTCTTCCTTCCCTTCTTCTTAGAACCCTCATTACCAAACTGGTGAAACGGCAATGTTAGGCGTTTCTCTGTTATTTGGTCCTCTTTCTCTTGTTTGAAAAATGGAGCAAAACGTAGCTTTGTTTCCATCCTACCAAAATGTAACCTTTAAAGTTAACTACTGCTTTTATATCTGTGTAATAATATAATGCTTTTTTTAAATAAGCAATATAATTTATTTAATTTATTAATCTGAAAATAAAGATAACTCAAAGGTAAACATAAATCCTTTTTTAATTCCTAACCTCACTTTTAATAGAAAAAATATATTTTTTTACCGCATTTCAATTGTAAAATTTTTTTTAATTATATTAATCTTGTACAACTTTTTTCATAGAACAATTGAGAAAAGGAGTATTGAGGATTCATATGCATAAATACTCGATATGATATAGGGAACTTTTATATACACGACTCTACCCTGATGAGGAAACCGTATAGTTTTCGAAACTTCGAAGAATGTAATTTTTAACATCTAATTCATTGTTTTAATTTTTAATAATTTAGTAATTTCTATCAATTTACCTAAGGGTGGTCCAAAAAACCGACTTTCGAATAGAGGGCATGCCACCCCCCCCCCCACATTTTTTGAGGTTTCCGGAAAAAAATTCCCTTCAAGTTTAAGTCAAATCGGCTAACATTAAGACGTGCCGCAAAGGCCCTGAAAATCCCATGAGATTAACATGGAGAAATTTTGGATTTCGGAAAAGTGGGATTCACGTTTCTGGATTTAAACTTTACTTGCGGGAGACATTAAGAATTTGTTGGGGAGTCTCTAATCAATCATTCCCATTAAATTACTTTAAATTTTGATGCCCCCCTTATGGAGCCCCAGAAATACCCCAAAAAAGTGAAATTGACATTTTTGCCTAAAATTGACACATAAATGCTCTGTTTTTCGCTTTTTTGACATAAATTTTTTTTTGTCAAGTGGAATGGGTTTAAGTATTTTTCAACTTATTAACAATTGTTTAAACAATTTATTTTTGTTAAAATAATTTTTTTTGCACTTACTCATTGAAAGGCAGATTTTTTCTGTTTGATTGGTCAATTGGTCATTTTTAGGAACGAGGATCTTTGTTTCAAGCATTTAGTATTTGAAATTCTTGTTTTTCTGCAATTTTTGTGGTCATTTGTCATTGTAAAGAGCAAATTTTTTTGTCTAAACCATTATCGTATTGTTTAATAAATTTATTAAATATTAATGTAACACTTTTTTGGAAATCGTGATTCAAAATCTGATTTTTTTCTCAATTCAAGTAAGTATATGGCTTATTGTTAAATATTCAAACGTAGACACACTCGTTTGTCCTCTGAAAGCTCAAAGTAAGTTTTTTGTTTATGTCGACCCCGCAGATTAGCTGTTAGTATTCTCAAAGGAATTAAAAATCTTTGTATTTTTTTAACGTCACTGGAAATTAAGACGAAAAATTTTGCTCTCAACAATTACAAGTTAACACAATAATTGCAACAAAAAAACAGAAATTTCCAAAATTTATTTTCGAAAAAAATTGTTTAAACAAACCAAATTTATATAAACGGATAAGAATTTACTACTAAATAAGTTACTAGTATCTAAATGACGTAGATATTTAATAATAAGCAGAAAAAGTAACTAGTTTTGGTTTAAACTAGAGTTTTATACCTCTTATTAAGAAAAAGTTACAATTAAATAATAATAAATTGTTTAAACAAATACTAACTGCTTAAAACAAAGATCATTATTCCTAAAAATGTCCAATTTTCCAATGAAACATAAAAAATCTAACTTGCAATAAGTGAGTGCAAAAAAATTCAAACAAAAATAAATTGTTTAAACAATTGTTAATTAGTTGACAAATACTTCAAAACATTCCACTTGACAAAAAAAAATGTATGGCAAAAAAGAGCAAAACAGTGCAATTATGTGTCGATTTTTGGCAAAAATGTCAATTTCAGTTTCTTGAGTTATTTTTTGGGCTCAACAAGGGGGGGGGGCATCAAATTTTTAAGTAATTTATTCGAAATGATTTATTAGAGACTCATAAACAAATTCTTAAAATCTCCAGCAAGCTAAGTTTAAACCCAGAAACCTGAATTCCATTTTTTCGGAAACCAAAATTTCCCTATGTTAATCTTATGGGATTTTCAGGGCCTTTGCGGCACATCTTAATATTAACCGATTTGGCTCAAACTTGGAGGGATTTTTTTTTCGGCAACCTCAAAAAATGGAGGAGGGGGGGTGGCATGCCCTCTAGAAAAAATCTCAACAGGTGTGATTTTGAAGCACCCTAATGCACCTACTTGTCTTTTTTAATTAATTTCGTGAAAAGAAAAAATAACAAAGAAATGCGATGCGAGTGGGATCCTACTTATCGACTCTTCCCCTGATTTGAAATCAAGAACTCATATTTGACTGGGTAAGGCCTCTAAAAGGATCCCTGTTGCAAATACCTATATAGGTCACTAATAGGATTCTATATAAGGATAAGTGACCTATATAGGATCCTATGTAAGATCACCTATACAGGTCAGTATAGGAGCCACCTATAGGAAATGAAACAGCTTCCTGCATAGGATACTATATAGAATCCTATTAGTGACCTATATAGGACAGATGATAAACCGGAAGTGTTGCGCAGTAGTTTCCTATAGCAGATACAGCTGTGAAGTACTTATTTTTGACTATGCGATTGCCTAGTAGTAGGAACCTGTATAGGTTCTTATATGGATTTTAACCTAGGAAGGACCCCGTACTCTTACCATAGTATCATTTAGGATTCTATAAAGGATCCTATGCAGGAATCTGTTTCATTTCCTATAGGTGGCACCTATACTGACCTATATAGGTAACCTTATACAGGATCCTATATAGGTCACTTATAGGATGCTTATATAGAATCCTATTAAGGACCTTTACAGGCACCTATATAGGTATTTGCAGTAGGGATATACGTTAATTGGACTACGTAAAAGAGATCTTTCAAAATTAAAATATTTCTTTTTTATGTAAGGGAATGTGACACTCATCCGATTCCTGCTTTACCGACATTGTCTCTATCATACCCATTACATATTAAATGAGATATCGAGCTGAAAATTTAACAAAATAAAGAAAACGGACTAAGTAACAGTCACGTATTAATAAATTTTCACATTTCGAGAAAAAAGTTAGGAAATTTGTTTGCATCTATGAATATGTACTAGTAAAAACATGTTTCCTAGTACATTTTTTTTTATTTTCCCGAAATTTCAGCCCAATATCTCATTTCGTGTGGAATTGGTATGATTAAAAAAAGGTCGGTAAGATAGGGATCGTATAAATGTCACATGCCCTTGAAAACATGTCACACCTGATGCTAACTTTACCTACGATTTTAAAGTGTTTAAAATTAAGTGAAAGGTAGTAAAAAACATTCTTATGGTCGTAAATATTAGAAGTTCCAGAAGGTTTGGAAGGATTAAAAAAAGAATTTTCTGAATATTTGTTTGAAAATTTTTAATGATTTTTTATTTTGAAAAATGCCCTTTAAGAGAAAATTAAAAAAGGTTTAAAAAATAAAATAAAAATAGAGTATATTTGAGAAAAACTTATTAGAATTAAAGAGATTAAAAAATAATTTAAAACTTTTGTTGAAATGTACATTTTTCCAGATTTTAAAAATAAACTTTAAAAGCTTTAAAATAATATCGAAGGGTGTCAAGAGCCTGAACAATTTTTAAAACAATTTCTGGGAAAATCTAGAAGATTATAAGGAAATTTGTTTACATTTTCAACGATTTGCGAACATTTTAATAAAAATTCAAGTCAATTAAAAATGTTCTTAAGAATTTAAAACATTTTAAAGAGATTAAAAATATTAAAAACCTTGCAAAAATTTTCGAAAATTTATTAAATATTTATTGATTTTCTTCAAACTTCTAAAAGTCCTATTCTTCTTTATAAAAGACTCAAATTTTTGACGATATTTTGTACAATCTTATCAATTAAAAAAAATTCTTTCAAATCTTATACAATTTTTTGTATGCTTCTGAACTCGTTTTCTTGTGCTCAATTCTCAGCATTTAATTTAAACTCAAACTTCAGTCTTCAAAAACATTTTAAACAAATGAATACTTATTTAGAATTTTTATGTTAATTTATTAATAATATTCTTTTCTAGTCGTCGTGCTATTGAAAAACGAGTAAACTAGTGAATTTTAATGCTTATTTACATCAAGTAACTTCAATATTTGTATACTTCATACTAAAAAAAACGTTTTCATCTAGAAAATGTCTAGCATGTTTGCAAATATAATAAAAAAATTATTTTTTAATAGCGATGTGGGTCCGAGTAAAAAAAGTTACGTTCTATTACATGGCGGGGGGGGGGGGGGGGGGGGGGGTAGAAAATAATGTTGCGTAATATGTGAACGCTCCCTTAATAAGTTTATTCAAAATTATATTTTAATTTATGTTTGAATTGATAACAAAATATCTTTATGTAATACATATATGTAACTAAATAAAATGTATTTAATTAAAAAACAATATTGATTGTTGATACATTCCTTTCTATGCGAAATTCCTAAACTGGCCTAGGCGTTTCCTAGATGCGCACTAGACGCTTTCTTGATGCCCACTAGACGCCTCCTAGATTCCATCTAGACGTTTCCTGCTTTCGCACTAGACGCTTTCTAGATGTCCACTTGACGCTTCCTAGATGTCCACTGGACGCTTCCTAGATGCCTGCTTGACGTTCCCTAGATGCGTGCTACACACGTGCTAAACACAGGTATACATATTAATAGGGTCGGCTTAAGAAGAGTTTACAGCTTTACTGCTAACCCCGTAAAAAAGAGACCGAGGACGACGACCCTTTTGAGCATGGAGAATAGACATAAGAAGACCAAACTAGTGGAACTAAAAATGAACACTTTTCTGTTGCTAGAAGTACGCAGACACACATGTGCAAAATCACACTCACCAGTAGTTCCATTTCCCGAGCGTGTCGTGCCAACCGCACTTTAAAAAAATATGGCTGCCGATGTGATCGCGAGTCAAATGTAAATAAATAATGATTGAACAATTAACAGTTTGTGAATAAAGAAAAGATTGTTAAAATTAAAAGTCGCTGTATGAAAGCGGAAGTTTCCAACAAGTGAGGTTTCGAGTTTAGTGTACAAGACTTTCAGAATAGTGTAAGTTGTATGTTTACTGTTTTTGTTACGAACGCGTCGAATACCTGTCGCGCGCATATTGTTGGTAAAAGTAATTTGATATTTTTCAGGATCTCTTCCATGGCGAATAATTTTTTATTCCACACAAATTTCAAAAAATCCTGTCTGATTATCAATTATTTATTTGTTCAAGCGATCTGTCAAAAAAAAAAACAATGGAAGCGGCCAAATTTTTTTTAAGTGCGGTTGACACGCCACGTTCGGAAAGTTTTAAACTATACGTAAGTGTGATTTTACACATGTGTATGTGCGTACTTCTGGAAACAGAAAAGTGACCGCTTTTGGTGAAGTCCATGCATTACAGATTGGTCTCCTTATATCTATTCTCCATGCTTTTGAGTCTCGGAATCGTCTAGTATAATCTAGCAAGGGGTCAATTCTAGATCTAGCGATTTAATCTAGAAATCTTCTAGATTTCCGGCAGGGCATGACAACAGGCCCACAAAACCCTCGTGTGTCTTGACATATTTTTGGCACGCGGGTATGGCTTTAAGGTTATGAACCATTAATAATGTTGTACCTCGAAGAGCACTGTTCACAAGTAAAAGTATTTTAACCGAATATTTCGGGTACATGGAGAGAGGAAAATAACTATGGTCACCGTGACTCCCGGTGCTGATGCTCGTGATAGGAAAAAAGTTCTTTGAAATGTTCCAAAATATGTGGAAGTGATCGAAGTGTGGCCTTCGTGATAGTCGTAACAGTGATTCACGCGCATGGTCGCTGTAAAAAACTCGCATGATCGCCGTGAAGCAGTCCCGTCATCAACGTGAACAAATCACTTTCAAATATTTTGAACCATTTCGAAGAAATTTTTTCCCATCACGCGCATCAGCACCGTAAGTCACGGTGACCACAGCACAACTCGACCTAATTTACGCTAAAAAAGCCATCCAAATTCTACGTAAATTAAAACATACGGTTATTTTGAGGTTATCTATATTACACATTAACTACAGACTGTCATATCCTTTAAATGTCCATTAAATATATAATTAGCCATTTTTGTTAAAATCGAGAAGTATATATTGAATTAATGGATTTGATTGAAAAAAAAATTTATTATAAATTCATACAGTGTTGAAAACAGTGAAAATGAAGTTGTAAAAGTTGAAAAAATGTCTAAAAGGCTAATTAGGGCAAATTCTTTTGGCAGAATGTTGTTTCTATTCAGTTTCAATTTATTTCACTCATGTATACCCTTTCCGGATGTTTACATATTACATTCCCTCACTTAACCAGCGCACAAGCTTAAATACATAAATAATATCTTACTTAATAACGTAATTACTAGGATTAAATACTAAAACATACGGAGTAAACATTTGGAAAAAATATAACAAAATCTCCAGATACATACTATGAGAACTGTCCAGTTCCGTCTTTATGCCACCCAAACGCTCTCTAACGATGGATCTTACAGATTTTCCTAATTATTTTGAGTGAAATCTTGCGCTATGCGCTCAAACTCACGTGCATACCTGCAGAGAGTTAGGTTCAGTTCTCCAGCGAGAGTTTTACAAAGTTTATCTTGGATCTCGATATTACCTTCAGCCAACCAAATTTCTACCTTCCGAATCATACTTTTATCAATTAATTCCCGCGCCTTGCTGCACGTCTATATGTGTAGTATGTCTTCATCTTCTGCACTGCAAAGTCTGCACTTTACTTCCTTAAATCCTTTATTCCCTACCTTTCCTACATAACCACACCTCATTCTAGCTCATTCTTCTTTTTCCTTGTACCCTATTTCTTTATTTGCCCAGTACCTCTCGAGACCTACTTTCTTTTTATATTTTTCGTACCACTTGCAATAAGAAGATTATGCTATCCTTCCCCAATCTTCTTGTACTTCCTGCTCCCATTTCATTCTGCAATCTTTTTTTAAATTCTCCCTTATCATCTCTCGCGACTCTCCCTCACGAATCCAGTTCAAAGTTCCTCCATCTCCTACTTTCCTCACTGACTCTATTAATTTCTCTCCCTATATTAAAGGATTGTTGTTTTATATTCCCCTTATCTCCTCTTGAAAGCAGACTTAAGGTAATCTTTCAGGTCCCATCTCCAGAATTTCTTCCACATATCGGTAAACTCTGTTTCTCGCTTCGATTTCTATGCTATTTCGCCCTGTTTCCATTCTCCAGATTACCCTGGAGTGTTCCCATCTAGATCCATAGCCATTTTAATGAAGTTTCCTTGAGCCCTCTCTATTTCTTCCCATCTTCTACACCCCCAAGCTTCAACCCCGTACAGTCCTCCCGATTTTACTAGCACATCCATTAAGTATAGTTTTCGATTTAGCCCACCTATTCTTGTTCTTTTCATTACTCCCCAAGCAGCTATGGCTGCTTTTTGCATTTTACCTACCATAATTTTAATATCTTCTCTGTGCGATCCACCCGAAGAGACCCAAAAACTCAGATACTTGTATTTATCTACGATCTGTACTTCGTCCCCAAATATTTTCCATTTCTCGGCAACTGCTCTTCTGCCCCCTTTCTTGAATACTATAATTTTCGATTTATTTACATTTATTTCTAATTTATTCCAAGCTACATATCCTTCCAAAGATCGCAGCATATCTTTTAATCCCTCGGGGAAATCTGAAACAATTGCCAGGTCATCAGCGAACTTCAAAGCAAAGATTTTCTTTTTACCGATTGCAGTTCCCCCCTCATTCTTTTGCTCCCAAATTTCATCAATGTCGTCTATGAGAATATTAAATAGACTAGGGCTCAGTGGGCATCCCTGTCTAAATTAGCAAATGTAGTTTTTTAAATAATAAATTCCGATCTACAGTATCAAATGCTTTTTTGAAATCTATAAAAGCCACGTAAAGCTTGCCCTTTCTGTCTTTAGCTTATTGTTAATTAAGTATTTTAACACAAAAATGTGATCCCTCGTTGATCTCTTTTTCCTAAACTCTGCCTGACTCTCTGTGTGTAGCCCTTGCTTTTCCATTCAATTTCTAATTCTTTCTTCCATAATTGATGCTAATATTTTGTACCCCGTATCTAGCAACGAAACCCCGCTATAGTTGTCGGTATCTTCCTCACCCCCTCCCTTAAATATTGGTATTATTCCCGCCTTTTCCCAACCTGGTATCTATTTTCCCGTTACCCACAGCCCATTTGGTATTTGATGCAATTCTTTCGCCCGGACCTCTGGTAATCCTTTCACAAACTCAATTGGGACCCCATCATTACCCTAGTGCTTTCCCAACTTTCATCTTTTTCACACTCTTACCGAATTCCTCAAAGGTTATATCCTTGTTTAGGTCCTCTACTCCCGCTTCTCCACCTTTATCGTCATTCCCATGTATCTCTCCCCCTTGCCCTCCCTTCCCGTCTGAGATGTCCTTATCTGCTCCTAATAATCCTTAAAAATGCCTAATCCATCTTTATTTTTTAACCCTCCCCCCCCCCTTCTTTTTTCCCTTGGTCTAAAATTCCCCACCGCATTCCAAAAACTTGCTATGTCCCGACTCGTTTCTACTTTTCCCCACTTCTCTTCCTTCCTTACCTTCTTTTTTCTTTGCATAGTTTCTTATACTTGCTTTTTCCCCCTTCCATGCCATCTTTTCTTTCTCCCCTTTTTTCAGCAGAAAGCTTCTCAAGCTTGTCCATAATTCTTCCCTTTGTTCCTCACATTCTTTATCGAACCATTCTCCCTTCAATTTATTTGCTTTATTTAAACCTGTACCATTTAGAGTTAAACATACTTTTACTGCTGCTTCCATGTGCAACTCAAAAAGTTTTTCCATCTCTTCTATAAGGTTTGGCTCTCTACTTCTTCTTTCTATACATTACCCATACCCATACCCTACCTTTTTTTTATCTTTAGAAGCTGCTTTAAAATTCCTTATAAAGTTATCGTCTAATTTACTTACAGTATCCCGCGCATTGTTTTCTTCCCACCACGTCTCTTGTATTATTATTAGGTCATAATTGCTCCAAAACTGTTCCGTTGATAACATTTTATAGTCCCCGGCTATATTCCGTGTGACTCATTTAATAGTTTGCCGTTCGCTCGTTCCGAAATCGCATCTGCTCTATCTTTCTTTCTTCTTCACTCCAGATGTATTCCCAGCCTCCAATTCTCCATGTCATGTGGCCTTTCCAGGCTTCCATTCCCAACTTCCATGCCTTTTCCACTTCGTTTTAAATCCAGCTCATGACTTCCTTCTCCCTGTTGGTGAAGTCATGCTCCACTCTGATGCTTGTGTCCCTCCAAGCACTTTTCATTTTAATTAATTCGTTCTTGGATTCCCAGAAATCCAATCTTGCCAACAACCCTCCTCCAATAAATCTCAGTTCTGTAATTCTTATTCTTACTCCTGTCAAATTCCAAATAGTTCTGTGATTTCCCTTTTCAGCCCCTCTCCCCCTGTTGCCCTAAATCCTCTTAATAGTACCCATCTTCTTCTATTTTTCCTTTCTCTGGTTTCTGTCTATAGTTCTCCTATACCCAAACAGCCAGGGTGCTTAAGATACATTTCTCTTTCCTTATTTTCCTGGTTCTTAATCCAATTGTTTTGTTTATATTGGTTTTCATTCTTGTCACTCGTTTTCCTCTCATGCTGATTCCCCACCTGCTGACTGTCCAACTTCCTAAGGAATTCTCTTAAATACCTTTCACCCTTTTCCTCCAACCAAGGAGGAAATCACACTTTATCACACCAAGGTTTGTTTCTGTTAATAATACATGCTCCGGTCTGATTATTTTTACACATACCCAGAGATTTCGCTACGTCAGTTATAGTAAAAATTAGATTGCTATTAAGCGCGCCTACAATACCCTCCACATTCGTAACCTCGTCTCTCTATCTCATGCATTCTTTAAACTCTTCGCTCTTTTTAATATCAAACATTAGACTATTAGTTTTACATATATTGTTGTAAGATTGTATGTACCTGGTGAGGAGGCATGACCTTCAAATCGAGAATTAGAGGTAGGCGATCAGACAAAGTACCTAAAGGTAAAACTTTAAAATCGTTGACAATCAGTAAACTGCCTATTGTCGACCATAACAAATCAATTACACTCCTGCCATGTCCTATGAATGTAAATTGTGCAGAAGATTCAGAAGGGGCTCTACCATTTAATACGAACAACCCATTTATTTCCATAAAATTTAGGAGTTTTTTACCTCTTGAGTTTGACAATAAATTTAGTGACAATCTGTCCCGAAGAAATGTACATTCATGAATAAACATATTTTCGTCCATCTGGTTCAAGAAATAAATTAGATAATTGTAATCACCTTCCACAAAAATGGGGAAATTAGCATAAGACACACTCATTGCTTCCAATGCCTGATAAAATTTCTCCAGGAAAGAATCCACACTGGCAAGTGGGGAAAGATATACTACACACAACACAAACTTCATGCCGTAGCTTTGCACTTTAATGAATATAAATTCATTTTGATAGAGCATTAAATTTGCGAAATACTGCCTTTCATTTAGAGCGATTAGAATACCTCCTTTTGCTCTACCTTTGACTGCGTCCCTTTGTGCCTTGATTTGGAAAAGCTGCATATCTGTTGTTAGAATCAATGAATAAAAGCCTGGATCTTCCACCCGAAGATGTTGCCTAGGTCCTTGAGATTAGAGGCGCCATGTATATCCCAAAAAAATATTTTCGGTCCTTCCTAACTCCCGGCAGTCAAAGTCAAAAACCTTTGACTGATAGCTGGATGTGCAACGCCATATCGTCCTTATAATACCTCTCTTTCTTGCTATTCTTTGCTATCTATCTGGTATCTTGGATCAGTGCTAGGCGACTCCGAAGAAGTAGATACCCTCATGAAATGAAATAGGTTTCCATTAGAGACTTTCTCTTTCGGTGTCACATGTTTTTGCGCTTTTCCTTCAATGCCGATTTAGATGTTAGCGGATTGTCTGCTCTTATTGCCCCTTCTTCGATAGATGAGTCATCTTCCAGCTTACGATTCCCTTTGACTTGAATCAAATAATTCACCTCTTAGGATATCACTTCCTTATTACCCACTAACAGTTTATTTCTTTTGATAGTTACATTAATTCCCGCTTTCCTAAGTTTCTCCGCTGATTCTAGTAATAATTTCCTCTTTTATCCTTCTTGCGTCTTACGATGAAAAGGTGTGTAAACCCCATACCTCACTGATAAAGTGCCCTGTAATTCCATAATAGAAGCGATGGGCCATTGAAGATCAACTATCGACCGTGAAAGATAATTTAGAAAGATTCGTTCACAAGATTTTCATAAAAACTGCTTGTTTCTCTATAAACCGAAGTTCCACTTCCAACTTTGGATAGTTTCGCAATGAAAGTTTAACTTATGATTCCAAATCATGAAATAGATCTTGAGTCATATTTGCAAAAAAGAAATAGGGCAAATACTTTCTAGTCACCCAGTCAACCACCTCCTTGTTAAAAATACCTTGATCGACGGTCTAAAATTCGAAAGAAAGTGTATATAGTAGAAGAATAATAAAAAATTTGAAAAAAGTGCCTTAATCCATTTTTTAAATTTGAACTTTACTGAAAACTAAAAATTCAAAAGAAATAAAATAAATTTAGAAATTTTTTACCAGATCATGTTTGTAATGTAATTTATTTAATTGAATGCTAGGGTTGCAATAAACTCTGCATCAGTGAAACTGTCAGAAGATTAAAAGCAGAATTTATGAGCATAAAAGAGATTGAAGAATTGGCAATTTAAACACCAGTTTGTCAGCAAATTCATGGAAATTTAATTACCTTTTTGATTTTGATAACATGAAAACTTTGGCTAAAGAAAAGAACACTTTTAAAATAAGAATCATTAAATCAATTTATATCTATTAATACATGAAAAACTTAATGAATTTGAAAAACGAAATAATGATTATAAATCAAATTGACCAATTTATTATGAATTCTTCTTTATTCATAATGTGTCCCCTAAGGGTTTACATGGCTTCCATTCCTTACAGCCTTTCCGCTTATATATAAATATATTCTTTTACAATCTTATCCTTTCTATATATACAATTATTTACAACTATTTACATAAAGTCTTATATCTAGTTCCTTATCTCTATTTCCTGTGATAGCGTAATTTAGGACTTATTAGCAAACGAATGAGCGAGCGAACGAAAACGAGAGTGCAAGCGAGATAGAGCATGAGAACGCAAACGCATCTTAGTCTACTTAACTTTTACATTACATTACCTCTTGCCAGCTTCCTTTATCTTCCCTTCCTCTACTACATCTTTCCCATACATGCTACCATGTTTCCTCCTCCCATTCATATATTCTACACTTTCCGTTCTCTTCTTTTTCCCAATACTTTCCCTGTCTTACCTCCTTTCCAAAGCTAAATCTTGCTATTCCGGTCCGACTTTTCTCTCCCCAAACCTCTTCTAAAAACTTTGGCACTCCTTACTTTTTTTTATCATCTTATACCATTTATTTTATTTTGATTCCTCAATCATCCCCCATCTCTCTATTAATTTTCTTTCCCTCTCACTTTTTTCTAACTCTATATTGTATACTCCAGTCCCGTCTTCTATTTCTCTATCATTAGAGAACTCCCTCCTTTCTTCTTCCCATCTTAATTCGATCGCTCTCCCACTCCTCTCTTCTACCTCCATCACACTTTCTCGCTAACTCACCTCCCTTTCTTTCCCTCAGCTTCGTCGCAAATTTACATGCCCTCTTTCCCGCTCTTATACTTAACTTATCCCTTTGCGCTTCTTCTCTCGTCATACAGCCTGGCGTCCTCCAGTCTGCCCCTAGTGTCCACCTTATATACCTTTCTTGTAAACTCTTAATATCTCTGCTCCATAACCTAATACCGGCCATACCATCGTATCAAATAAACACATTCTCCTTCTCCAATTTTGTTTAACCTTATTTTTCCTATTCCCCATATCTGTTTCATTACCCCTGCTGCTTTTTTTTATTCTTTCTCTTCTATGAGGTGTATGATCTCCATTCGTTTGTAAGATATATCCCAAATATTTAAAATCTTTTACTTCTTCTAACTTTATTCCCTTCCATCTCCCTATCCATTCTTTCTTCTTTCCCACTCTTTTTCGCAATTTCATTATCTTTGTATTTTCTACATTTACATTCAGCTTTTTTCCATCTAAGTATTTCTCCAATCTTGTAATTAATCTCGCCATCTCTCCTTCATCTTCTGCCATCAACACTATGTCGTCTGCGTATGCCAGTGTATATATCTTTTGCTTCCGTAGCCTAACTCCTTCCCAACCTTTTCTCCTCATTTTTTCTTCGAAGTCTGAAATTAACAAATTAAATAAAAGTGGTCTCAGAGGACATCCTTGCCTCACACCTCTCACCAAACAGATACTATCTCCTACTTGCTCTCCTGCCTTTACCCTCCTTTTCGTCTCTCTAGAAATTTCCGATACTCTCTTTATTAATCCCTTTCTTATCCCCTTTTTTACCACAACTTTTTCTTTTTCGCCTCTGTCTAATGAGTCAAACGCCGCCTTTAAGTTCACGAACATTGCCATCATTGCCCCTTTTCCCCTTTTAATCCTCTTATTTACTAGATAATTCAGAACATATATGTTGTCCATTGCCCCCATTCATTTTTTAAACCCTTTCTGATTCAGTGACTCGAACGTTTTTTCTTCAACTTTTATCTTCAATCTCTCCGCCAAAACAGATACATATACTTTATACAGTGTCGGCATCATCGTCCCCCCCTATAATCTTTAACCTCCTCTCCTTTGCCTTTCTTTACTATTGGTATAACTACTCCTTCTTTCGACAACTTTGGCCATCACTCACCATCCTTCATTCTTGCTAAAACATTAACTATTTCTTCCCTTGTTATGTCCTCTTTCTCATCTCTTTCTCTACTATCCTTTCCTCCCTTTATAACTTTTCTCTCTACACCTCCTAGCAAATCCAAAAAATATTTCTTCCATTCTACCATTTCAATATCTCGGTTTACTCTTTTTCTTTCTCTATTTACTACTTGTCACACTTCTTCTCCCGTCCTAGCTTTCTCCACCTCTTCCTCAAACCTTGTATTCTCTTCCTCTCTTTTGATACCACAGCTTAGTATACTCTTACTTTTTTTCCAATATTCTTCCCCATTACTTTTTTCTTTTCTCCGCTTCCTTCATTCCTTTCAGGCCTCCTTTTTTCTCTTTACAGTCCTCATCCCACCCACTTCTATTCCTCCCTTTACTAACTTCATTTTGGTTTGTGCATTCTAATCCTCTTTTTATTTTTCCTATCATTTTGTCCATCTCCTCGTCCACATTTCCCTCTCCCATTTTGATATTTCTGTTCTTTTCTCTAAACTGTCCTTTTCCTTCCCTTGATCAATCCCCTTTTCCTACACTTTTTACATTTCCTCCCCTTTTATTCATATTGCTATTGCTTTTTTGTCCCTATAATGTCGCTATTAAGGCAAAGTGACTTGAATCAATATAAACACCTGTCTCTAGTTTCTTAACCTTTTCTCTTGCCTCATCATCCACTATCATATAATCAATTACCGTTCTCCTTTTACCTCCTGAGCATGTATATTCTCCTTTCTCATCTACTTCTATATTTCCGTTTAAGATATACTATCCCAACTCCTCCCAGCTCTTCAACAACTTTTTTCCCTCCACGTTTAGTACCTTGTCTTTGGATTTTCTTCCTCTCGCTTCTCCCCATTCCTTTCCTCCTCTGTCTCCTGTTCTCGCATTGAAATCCCCACCTATTATCATCCTAATCTCTTCTTTATTTTCTTCAATCCTTTCTTTCATCTCCTCTGCTTTCTCCTGCATATCACTGTTCACACAAACCCCCAATACCTTCCACTTCTCTCCTCCCGTCATTACCTCTTCTACTATTAATCTTTCTTTTTGTTCTTTCCTTTCTCTCTTATCTTTCCCCGTTAAACATTCATTCCTTACTACCAACACCATTTCTCTTATTGTTCTGTCTTTTTCATTCTTCCATTTTGCATTTTGCACTTGCCATATGTAATCTCTTGGTAATCTTCCCCTTACTTTTTCCTATCCATTTTCATCTAGCCACGTCTCCATCATTATGACTACATCCCATTGTGTCAAATTTCTCATAAACTCCCTATCTTTTCTCTCCAATCCTGCTATATTCCAGTAACATATTTTCCATTCTTCCCTACTTTCCTTTCTCGTCTTTTTTCCTTCTTACTATTTCTTATTTTCCTCTCTCCCGTTCCTTCCTCTCCTAGTTTCCCTGTACCTTATTTCTTACTATCTGTTCACTTTCTTTATCCCAATCCCACCATACTCCGTCTATCTGTATTCTCCCATACTTAACCCATTTCTTCCTTCCTTTTTTTTTCCTCTTCTGCTATTTTCCTTAACTTACACTGCATCTTCCTTTCTACCCATGTCAAATCATCCTCTATTTTCTCCAAGCTTCCATATAACATCCTCTTCTTTGTCATCACTTTCCTCTTATGTTCCCATTTCTTTAGTCTTACCAGTACCATTCTCTCCCCTATTCGCTATTCTCTTCCTACACTTCTCACTTCCACTCTCGCCTCCACCAAAATTCTGGTTCGAGCTTTCTAGCTTCTTTATCCTACCTTGCATCTCATCTACCGTTTTATTATTATCTTCCTGATTCTCTAGTTTTTGTTCCAAGGACTGCATCCTCTCTTCTAACTTTTCCCTGACCTCGTCTCATTTTTTTTTCTTTCTTAAGTTCAGCCATTTCCCGCCTATTTTTCTTCTTCAATTCCTCTCCCCTTTTCTTCTGATTTTCTTTATAAATCTCCATTACCTCTATCATCACTTCGCGAATTTCCTTTAGTCTTTTCTCTTTCATCTGAACTTTACTTACATCTCTGCTTCCGTCAGCCCCCTTACTATTATCATTCTTCTGTACCCAATTCTGCTTTTCCGGTTGCGATCTAAACATTTTTTAATATTTCACGCTCGCACCGATATCTTCCTTCTCCTCACTGCTTCCCCTCTCCTCTTTCTTCCTTTTGATAAAAGCCTCAATTGATGCTACGCTTTTAGCTCTTAATCTCTCCTTTTCTATAGTTTTTTTATACTTCTCCCTTGCCATCCTTTCTTTGATATCCTCTTTCGGCGTACTGAACACTTCCTGCTCTAAATCTGTTTCTCCCGCGGAGATACTCGCTCCACTAGCCATGAATCCAATTCAAACTCTCTCGCCTTCTATGCTTCCTTGACTTTATCTACCGTCGCGGTCCGATACCTGCCTCGCCTTTTTTTGTCGCTACCCAACCCTGCTACTACCAACCCGATCAAGCCAGTCCTCCCACCCTGTCACAAATCTCCAAACAACCTAACCTCAACTTTCACACAAATCTGCCTCAATCCTCAAAAATCTCTACCTCCTCTTTTCAATCTCACAATCTCTCAATTAATCTCTCACATACACACCCTTCTACACACTTCCACAATCCACTCACCTCAAATTTCACCACAATATCAGAAAACCTCAGCATTAACAATTCCCACTACTTAACACTTTCATGTCGGAAACTGAAGTCTTTTATTATAAATTAACTTCTCATTTTAAGTCTTAATGGTGAATTCAATAATATTTTACTCAGAATTATCAAAAATCGCATAAAATGGACATATTTAGAAGCTTATTGTAAGCCTCGGATATACTTTTGTAACTTGATATTTTGAAGAAACATTTTTGAAACGATTGAGAACAAATTTCTAGAAAAAAAAATGAATAAAATCTTTAATTAACTGAGGATGGCAGCAAAAAAAGTTGACCATCGGTTGGGCCTCTCATTGTGCACCGTATTTGCTGGGCCCCAAAATACGGTCACCGACAATGAGTAGAAAGGCAGAGTAATAATGAACCTGTAGCTGGTGTTAGGACACCTCTATTTTGAATCAGGAAACTTTGAAGCCCCAGAGCAACGGCTAAAAATATTTATTTTTGCAAATGAAAAAACTTGGGTAAATTGATTTGCCTAAGAGAACGATTTGATCAACATGCCCGTTGAAACTTCTTAAATTTAATTTTTTGGGCTACCCTAATGTTTATTCAAATTTTTCCTTGTCATCTCTACAATTATTGCCCTTCATATCAGTTAGACTTATACCGTCTGGCTAAAACATCGCAAAAGTTATAATGTGACATTGTTATTACTTATTGGAGCTTCCACAAAATCTTTGAGGCTTCAATTGAGAAAATTATTTTTATTATTTAAAAAAAAGGAAGCTTTTTTATAAACAATTCAATGTTTCTTGACTGAGGTAGGACAATAAATATTTAATTTTGTAGAACTTGTGTTTTAATATTGACATAAATTATATGACTTGAAAATTCCTTCCTTTTTAATTATAGATTTATTTTTATTAACTCTTGAAAAAGACCCGCAGTGTTGGTGGAAACGTAGAGGATTTATTTTTTGGAAAATAAATATGTTTTTTACATGTTCTTTTTTGCCATTTTTTTTTTGACTCCATGTTGACCGTAAGACCGACCATATCAGTAGCGTAACTAGAGATGTAGCTTATATCAATACATAATAGTATAATAATAATAAATATTATAAATCATAAATTTTAGACCGACGTTATTATTGTTTCATTATTACGTTGAATTCAAGCCAAGACGAAAATTTAGAGAATTTTAATGTTAAAAATCGTTATTGTCATTACTTAAGGAAACTAAGTAATATGAATAGATTATTATTTCCTGCGCAGTATACCAAAGTGTGACAAATTTAGATAGAATTCATTTTTTGAGTTCATGAGGTAAATAATCTCCTTTTTAGCGACACCTCAGAATAAACGAAAAATCTGGAGATTCTGCAGAACATTCCCAATTTTCTTGGCATTTTTTAGATTTTCCTTATGCTTACAATAAAC
>NC_046666.1:114286949-114297104 GCF_010883055.1 Belonocnema kinseyi | reverse complement strand
ATATATATAATTAAACATTTGTCATAAGGACAACCGCTGGATTTCGCCGGGAGCGGGTGCTTATCTGGAAAATTGCACCCGCTTTCAGCGAAATCTCGTCTGTAAAGTCTGTAAAGTCTGTAAAGGAATCAATACGACGATCCAGCAAAAGCCTCGTGCACCCTAAGAAGACGGAGCGACTCAAGTACAACCGCCTTCTGCATTTTTCCCGCAAGTGTTCTAGCATATTGTTGACACGCAGAGATGCTTTTTAGGCCATTAGCAAGTGAAAGCTTGGCACCTTCAAGAGCATCGATGATAAAGACGATCAATTTAACAGAATATTCCGGGTACAATCGTTGCAACTCCCTTATAAGGTCTCAGTACCTCTCTTTCTTTTCATTCTCCTTGGTTATGATGTTTTTGTCAGCTGGTGCCGAAAATTCGATAACAAACATGGTTCGCTTCTCGAAGTCAAGAAGAACCATGTCAAGCCTCGAGTGAGCAACAGAAACAATTGAGGTTAATGCCGTAGGAGTGACAGAGATGGTAATAAAGCACTCTTAGTGCCGCATTGTGCCTTTGAATGCAGGTCGTTCCCGCGTGAGTTGGACAACCAGATAATATGTGAGCTAAATGCTCGGGGTGTGCATGGCACGCCCTGCAGCTATCATCGGGAATGTCTTGGCTCAAAATGTGGCGACGGTATGTTAAGGTAGAAATGACACCGTCTTGGCAGGCAAAAATGAAACCCTCCGTACCAGACTTCAATCCGGGCGATTTAAGGAAAGCAAACGTTAGCTCACAAGACATTGACTGATCCTTCACATTTCTGTGGAAGATACCGTCCATCCTCTTATCGAGGAGCTGTTCACGAAAGTTTTTCTCTTGTGCTTTCTTAATCCGAGCTATCAGGAGTGAGCACTCGAGATAGATAAGATTTGATGCATTTTGCTCACCTCTAATACTGAAGTCAAGTCCGAGTGCTTCAGCAGCCTCCTCCGCTGCTTTGTACAGAAACGCTCCTTTGCCCACTTCTTCGTGATTCCTGACCATTTTAAGAAGAGGGTCTCTTCCATTTGCTACTCTTTGTGCTGTACCCAGAATAATCCTGTTGTGAAGCCATTCAAGACTCAATATTCCGCGACCCCCTTGACGGCGTGAGATGTACAGTCGCGGAACGGAAGACTTAAGATGCATGCTTTTGTTCATGTGCATAACCTTTCTTGTCCCGATATCAAGAGATCTGAGCTCGTTCTTCGTCTATGGAACTACTCCAAATGAATAGAGTAGTACCGGGACGGCAAGCATGTTCGTTGCAGATACTTTGTTCTTCGCCGACAGTTCGGAAGACCAAATCTGTTGGATGAGACGTTTGTATCTGCTTCTGAGAGTATCCTTTATAGATGTCACATCCTGAATGCGGCTCTGTGGGACGCCCAGGTATGCATAAGTCTCTCCAGCGTAAAGGTGTCGTATGGCGCTTCTATCAACGAGCTCAGGATCTCCAGGAATTCCATTAAGTTTTCCTCGCTTCAAATAAACCTTGGCGCATTTGTCTAACCCCAATTCCATTCCAATTTCCTTAGTATATCGTTCGAAAATCTCCAGAGCTAGATGCAGTTGCTCTCTGTTTATAGCATAGATCTTAAGATCGTCCATGTAAAATACATGAGTGACCTTGTACTTTCGATCTGCAGGTTTGCCGCACAAGTACCCGTTGAAATGGCGAAGTGCTAGAGATTGTGGCAATAATGTAAGGCAAAAGAGGAGTGGGCTCATGGTGTCGCCCTGAAAGACACCTCTCTGAAAGGTGACCTTGTTAGTTGTCACACGATTTTTTTCCAGATGGGATAGTAAATCTGGTTTTCCAAAGCGGCATCAATCTCTTTATGCACCCAACTATTTGCGGATGAACCTTTAAGATTTCCAAAAGACAGATGATAAGTCTATGGGATGTCGAGTCGAAAGCTTTCCGATAATTAATCCAGGCCATCGATAGGTCACACTGGTAGAATGCTGCATCTTTGCAGACACATCTATCGATGAGCAGGTTCTCCCGACATCCGGCTACGCCTTTCTTTGAGCCTCGTTGTTCATACATTTCTTGCCACACAGGTTCCATTCTTCGGGTCAGCTAAGTTGCCTATGTTCGTCAGAAGTATTGTGCGCCCTTCCACCAACAACTCTGGAATCGGCTCTTCCGACTTTAAATATGAGGTGAAAATACGGGCCAAATGCTGATGGGTTGAAGAAAACTTCTTCCACCATAAGGTTTTGATACAATCTGGTCCCGGTGCGGAATAGTTCTTCATCCCTCTTATTACTTTTTTCACCTCCTCGGTAGTGATGGGTGGGCATTCTTTATCAGGTGTTATGAGGGCAGCACATAACTCCTTGAAGCGCTTTATATTTTCTGAGTCTTCGTCCAGTCTATGCTGAACTTCGTAGACTATTCTCCAAAATACTTCGACCTCCCCTGTTCGGGTGGGTGTTCGACTATAACTGGAGGGTCTTGGAAGAGTCGAGATGGGTCAGAGAGAAACTGTTAATTTTCTCTTACCCACCTCTCCCTTCGCTCTAGACTTCTCCTATCGTCAGATAGTATCCGTATTCTCTCAACAATATGCTGCCTGATGGTCAGCAGCTTTGACTTGTTAAGTGTGTGATAACGGGTCCGGAGTTCGCGCGCAAACTTTCGAACCTTGGCGGTAAAATTCCTGCCAGATGTGATGTAGTCAATCACACACTGAATGCGGGACGCGTACTGTCTTGCCCAGCCTATCTTTATGGCAAGTTGATGCATTCGTCTTTTGGTCTTATGATCAGCCGTTGGTTTTGTTTTACGGTTCGCATCGGCCAAACCTCTCGCTGCATTACACACAATAATTGATAGCCCACTATGACTTATTTTAATCATTTTTTTTACATCTTCGAATGAGTAAATAAACACCTTCTTCCCGGGACTATCCCTGGAGAAGCCAAATTTGGTGATCAGTATATTCTCAACAATCAGGAAAATAGTGGCAGAATCGTTACCTAATAACTCGCCAGAAACGGCCTCGGCTCTTAGACTATTTAGGTTTCTCTCTATTTTAAACCTTGGCGATGTTGACCGGGTCACGATTGTTGCTGATCGTAGCCAATCACAGCGGTCGATGAAGTCACGTGACTCGTCAGCTGTTGTCATCTGTCTTTAAAAAATACTCGCGTATCTCGTGCGTTGTTGTCAAGTTTTTAATTGAAAGTGGCCCAAAATTCCACACTTGAATGGAGGATGCCGAATTCATCCTCATATACGAAAACAGTAGTGACGACAATCATGGCTGAAACAAATGCGCCTTGTGCATGAACCAGACCGTCAATCGTAACCATAATCGGAACCGGGAATCTCACGCCTGAATACGCCTTTACGGTGTGCATATTCAAATTACGAATTTTCTGTCACCTTCGCATTACGCCGGGACAGTATTATTATGATTCTAATACACACAAGATTTAGCTATACTTATTCCCTCACATTTATGTTTTGACAGCATCAGTATTACTGTAATACAAAAGTCGAGCAGTATATATTTTACCGTTACGTCTGCTGGCACGTCAAAGGATTATTGTTTACTTGAATGTTTAACAATCCAGCTGAATATTTTCTTTTCAGTTAAATTTTCATTTTATATTTAGTTCTAGTTTATTATTGCTAGTATCTCCGCGTAATATTTTTTCAAATCATTATGTCTAAAATGGAAGCATTATGTATCGAGCTTGTTTCATTGCATGCATTTTTATGCGTACAGAAACTAATTTTAAGAAACTTGAACTTGATAAACGAAACATGACAACTGTTAAAGATCGTTTGGACTTGCTAAATAAAAAATGGTATCGATGCTTAAAACTAACATTGATAGACTAGATCGCTCTATACTTCGGAAGAAAAAAGACCTTAGAATATATTACTAAAAGTCTATTCTTACAATTTGAAGTGGCTTACCTTTCAGCTCTCGATAATTTAAATTCAAAGTTGCATACTTTTGCGTCAAATGTTGCGGCACTAGCGAATCAATCAACACGAGAAAACGTTACTTAACAAAATTATACTATTCCTAGATTACCTAAAATGACGTTGCCTGAATTTTCAGGCAATTATGTTGACTGGTAAAATTATCGTGCCCTGTTTATATGTAACAGTGACCGATTCGAATTTCACTACTACTTAGGATACAAATAAACTCCACTACGACCATAAACACGCTCTGATTAATGCTCATTTGCATTGTAGTGAAATTAAGGGTGTTACGCAATACTACAAACAAAGCTTTAACCTGTTTAAAGAATTTTTATCCTTTAACTCAGCATTGGGATGTGATGGTGTTTTGGACAGTACGTAAATTGGATATGTCATCTTTGTAGGAATGGGAGATGAATATGCGATTTGATACTGACTATCCTACTTTCAAAATGTTAGATAATTTTTTAGCATCACGCATTCGTATTTTAAAAGCGATTCAACTATCAAAATCTAATCTCTCGGAAAAGGGTAAGATTAATAAAGGGCAGTCATTTGAAGGTCAAAATGCCTCTACTAACTCTAAATACTTAATGTGCAAAGAGGGTTATCATGTATTTAAATGTCAATAATTTAGAGAATTATTGATTGACCAACGTAAGGAACTTGCTTTGCTACACCACTGTTATTTAAATATCCGAACGCCAGGCCATAAACTATTTAATTGTTCGAACAAGTATGCATGTGGTAAGTGCCATCATGTTGCTACATTTTTAATTTAAATCTAAGTCAAATTTTTCTTCTATAGCGCCGGCATTGACTACACCTACCACATGTCATGTCCTCCATGACGACTTGTTCAGATTCGGGGGAACGGAGGAATCTACAAGCAGATCACTTTTCACCTCTGATGAGATGAATTGTAAACAGCATTTATTATCGACTCATCAACGTTTACCATAGGAAAGGTATATATTACGTTTCCCTTTTAGGAACGACCCTCCAATAGATATTGGTAATTCCATTCTAACTTCCAACGAAACATCTTCAAATTCGTATCTTCATGTAGGCGCTTCTTACATCGCCAATCGTTTCACCAAGGAGTTAGCAACTGATGAGGATTCTAATTTTCCTGTAACCAAATCAGTTCTTGAAAATAATGTTTACGTAGATGATGTACTTTTTGGCACTAATAAAATAAACCAAGCTCGAGAATTAAGAAACACAATTTATTCAACTATTCAAACAGGGGTGTTTCCATATAAGGAAATGGGCAAGTAATAATGAGTAACTATTGTCAGACTTTTCATCAGAAACTCATGAGTTTAAAAGCTTTAGATTCACAATGGAATCCTACGGACGATGATTTCCTATCTAATCCTCTGCCGGTCATACGACATTTTCACTCTATATCCGGTACCACGTGATCGCCTCACTGATATGAAGTGCATATTTATTAGTAAGAGAGATTCAAGCTCGTAACCATTTCTAACTAAATAAGAGGTCGAAGTCTCCTTTCGACGAAAATTGTTTATGATATTAATTAAATTATACGTTTGAGCTGCTCAAAATAATTGATCAGTAATAAAATCTTATAATATGAGCGAGATAAGTGAAGTTCTAGCAAGCAATGGGATTTAAAGATATTAGAAATCCATTTTCATCAATTCTGGAGTTGTTTGGAGATTAAGTCTTGGTAAGTGACACATACAACAAGTAAACAAATCTTTTCTTAAGTTGAAACGGTTTTTTTGTAAACAAAAACTTTTATTAAAATGAATTTAATAAATCAGTATCAATTGAGAGAAATAAAAAAGTTGTACACCTATTGCTGACATATATGCGTGCAGAATTGTATGTTTTTGTGTTTTGCATCGACATTTACATTATCAACTGTTTTACATTTAAAAACAACAATATTCGAAAAATCAAAAAGTAATGAATAATCTAAAGCAAAATTCAAAACCAACTTTTTAAAAAGATTTGCTTACGTACTCGTTGCGCGTGGCTGTCACTCACCAAAATTTAACATACAAGAAACTTTAGAATTGATGAAAATGAATTTCTATTTCTTAAAAAATTGGTTTCAATTATGTAATATATCTTCTTTCAAGTACGTTAATGATAGATTGTTGGCTATTTTTCTTCTGAAAAATGTTTTACTACAGTTTCAATCCTTTAGCCTTCAGTTTTTAGGTTAAAATGCACATGTTAAATTTCATTGTATAAAACTCCCATTGTTCATCATAGTTTCACTTATGTCCCTCATATTATTATATTTTATTACTGATTAATTATTTTGAGCAAATAAAACGTATAATTAAATTAATATTATAAAATTCTTCGCCGAGGGGGGGCTTGTACGATTACAAATGAGAACATGGTACAGCCCTGGCAGTCTCGAACGAGTTAGAATCGCACTAACACAGGAGAGTTCTACGGAATATCCGATTAAGCGCCTCAATATTTTTGTTATAGCATTGTTATATGATCCACAATAATTAGATTTGATAAGAATCAAATCAATCCTTTCTTCGACCGTCAATGTAAATACGAGTAAGAATTTTGTGTAGATCTTACGGTGTTCATTAAATTAAAAAAATAAAACGAAATTACTGGAATGTTCGTTTATTATATATGATTATTATATATGATCCACGCGGTTGACTGTCTCCGGTAGTAACAATCGCTAAGCGCTTAATGCAACAGCTCGTTTCAAAAACTTCAGTGGGATGAGACGTTACCCACAGGCTTGCGGACCATTGGTCAAAGTATTATAAAAGTCTGACTCAACTTCAGTCTATTCAGATACCATGATGGACTGGACAAAGAGCTGATATTTTAGGTTGCGAAGTGTATGGCTTTTCTGACGCTTCGCGCAGAACCTATACAGCAGTCGTGTATCTCCGTGTTATTCAGGAGGATGGAACTGTAAGAGTTACGTATTGACTGCCAAATCTAGGACGACTCCTATTCTTCCGGTAACCATACCTAAACTCGAATTATGCGGAGATCAATTATTAGATAAGAGTTAAAATTTTATTACTACAGCAATGGGACTTGAAAAGTCCCAATTTATTGCATTCATGAGCTCACTTTAAAAGCCAAGTGGAGACATGTCCCCACCAAGGACAATCCCGCTGATTGTGCTTCCAGGGGTATTTTCCTAGGAGATTTAAAGGATCATCCCATATGGCGACATGGCCTACACTGGCTAGGCAAATATTCTACAAGTTGGTAAGAGTCACGGCCTGATTTGTCTTCCGATGTTGACCTTGAGTGGAGTAAAATATCTTTTTACCATTCAATAAACCAAGCTAAGCGACCCTACGATTTCTAGCCACGACATGGGGTTTTTGTTTTGCAGCAGGCCTAAGTTGCGAATTCTGAACATTTTGAAACTTTCCAGTTTGCCGTTTCCAAATAATATAATCGAAATGTGGCAGAATTTATGATTCCTGACCAACGTGATATGCCTAAAAATATGAGAAATTGGATAAGATATTACTTTTGCAATATACTGTTGACCGAATTCATTTCAAATCAAGCAGATTTTACACTTCGAGTTGTATAATCACCCGAAATCGAAATAATATGTTGTTTTTAAACTTTTGACCTAATTGAGACATTTCTCGTGTTCTTTTTTGTTCTAAGATCATTTATAGTCTTGCTTTGTAATCGGCTAGAATCCTCGCTTTTGCAAAAAAAATTAAAAGCAGATTTTCTCAACAAAAAAGCAACCCTTCTATTTTTCCCTTAGTTTTTTTAGTTTATACTTTAATAAGCAACATATATTTTGATTTTTATGCGCTTTAAAACATTTTTGAGGCCAAGATTATTTATTTTCCTTAGAATTGAATTTTCTGCTTTCTCCGTAAACAAATTATAAAAGTTCAATGAAAAATACCTCTTTTTCTTTTGCGATATCTTTCATCGTGCACGAAGATTTCTAATATGACAATCTCAGGAAAAAAAAAACGTTCCCGGCCTCAAAAATGGTTTAGCCCGCATAAATCTGATAGGATACGTTTCTTCTCTTACCTATTAGAAGAAACTTTTAAACAATATTTGAAAGATTAAAAACAGTGGGGCGTTCCAAAAAATATTGTTTTGCGAGGTTTTAAAACTTGGTGAAAGAAATTAAAAAAGATTTTATGGAAAACCCGAATCGCTTTTATTTTTTCCCATATTCTTTTCACAATTTTAGATTACTCAAGGAAGATATCGCATTAGCTTTGTGCTGGCTAAGTCATTTTTGAATGCCAGAAGAATATTTTTCCCAATTTTTTAATTTTCATCGTAATAAATGAAAGCTATCGCAACAGAACAATAGTTATTTTTCATGTAACTTTTTTCAACTCGCACACTTTTATCTTAACATTTTTCGTCTGTCGTTGCTTGCAAAAACCATATACAATTCTATCTTATAAAAACAATTCTTCTGACCACCACATTTATTTAACCTGCATAAAACTCATGAAATATCTTCCTTATCAAAGTACAAATTCAATAAAAAATTGGCAAACAATATAAGGGAAGATTTTTCGAGAAAATCTACTTTTAATTTCTTCAGAAAAAATGGCCGCCATTGTATTAATTCAAAAACTTTTCACATTTTTCTGGCGGATTACGAAAGAAGCACAAAATTAAAATGCGCATAACTTCTTGAGGATTTTTTGTTTTGTTTGAAAATCGGGAAATTACCTAGCGCCTAATTTCAATAAAAAAAACACGTTTGGCTCCCGAAAATTCTGCAACTTCAAGCATAAAACTAGAAGCTGTTTCATTTGAGATGGATTTGGTCTGCTTCATACATCAAGCGCATTCAATTTTTGAACTGCTTTAGACAAATTACATATCCTGGGAATCGTGGAAACTTGTAGATTCCGAACATTAGATTTACAAATAGTGAATTAAAAAATTTTAAAAATTGGATTCGTATATTTGCGGCAATAATGTCGAACGTCGAGGCCTCGCTCGACGGCAACACTATTCAGGATCCGCCAGGAAATTTCAATTATTAAATTTTAATTCTTTGACTCCATCATATACCGAAAGATAATTCCACTTAATTTTAACCCACCAAAATCTTAAAAGAAAGACCTGGAGACAAAAAAACTGAACAAGCTACGTTCTACATCCGGTTCCCGCGTTGCTCATTAGACAGCAGAGTGGCGTGGACTCTGAAAATCTTAAGCATGCAGAGAAATGGATGAGGGATTTCCACAATTAAATGTAGAAAATACCAGCATTTCAACCATAAATAAGAAATCTGAATATGTATTGACAGGCAAAAGTATTCATTGTACAGTTTGCCGGAATGAAATACCACCCATCTAAACGTACCAAAAGAGCAAACACTATTCAAATTTAAACCGTTAATTTGAAACAAAAATTTATAATAAGTGAGCAGCCAATAAAAGAACCAATTCTTCAATTAGAAAGAATGAACCGCCATAAGTAAATTTGACCGCACAAGCAAATATCAAGCGAAGTAACAAGACTTCATTTATAATAAGAAAGCTGGAAACAAATAAAGCACACATATTCTAGTTTTGTAAAAAACAATTTTTGAGCAAAAACGTCACATTTTCTGGGAATTTCTACGTTGCCGCTACATGAACATAAATCAAAACAAAATTGAGACACGAATTGCGCAAAACCGCCATGGAGCAAAGTTACAATTGGGGAAAAGAAATCCGAATTTAACCGCACCTTTACTAAGCAGTCATTTTTGCCGTCTTACCTTATTGACGCCAAAAACAAAAGATAACTCCAAACCCCTCTCCCAGGGAGGAAATTCAAAGGACGGAAAGAAAATAGTTGTTCGCGCAAACAAAGTCTGACTCGGAGTGTCAATCGCCCGAGATACTCCCTGCTACCAAGCTAGAACGACGCACAGGGCGGATGTCGACTTGAATCTAATCGAAGCTATTGCGCAACGTAAGCCACACCGGTTCACGCCTTTTGAGGGTTTTAAACTAAAAATTAGCGCGCTCCCTTCTATAGTAATGGATATTACGAGCGACTATAGGCTCGCTCTTTCGTCACTAGATGGCAAAAGAAAATCTCGGGAAAAAGGAAATATACAAATTTGAAAAATACATCAAAAAATTGGAAATAATTATAATTATCTCAGATCGCAGGAAATTAGGTCAGCAAAAGTTCTAGAA
>NC_046666.1:114253829-114286849 GCF_010883055.1 Belonocnema kinseyi | reverse complement strand
TGATTGGGTGAAAGAGTAAAAAGATGCATGTGCGAGTGAAAAAGAGAAAAGAGTAGTGCGAGCGAAGAGGGAGTTTTAAAAAGATCGTAACACGGCGAACGACAGAAGGAGAATAGAAAAACTCTTGATTCCCTCGGAGTAGGTACTCGTCGATCTGACTCGGGGTTAATATCCTTTAAATCTTTTGCATTTTGTTAATCCGGACGTAGCCTAACTTGATTGAAAAATACATAAATGACTTTTATTACTGCAACTAAATGTTTCATGATTTATTTTTATCAAATTAAATATTTTCCCGGTTCCACATAAATGGTTCACAAAACATACTGAACCCACCAATCACACAACGAGCCAGCAGAAGGTGGATTTCAGCTTGTTACATGGATCTTCCGACCGCGCTTGTCCATGTCCGTCGACTGCTACATACATATATATACATATATACTATAAACCCCCCAGTCATACCTCGTATATTCCGACGGACTTTCGCGACAAAAAGAGGAGTTGCTTCCATTTGGAAAAACAACAATAAACATATAAGAAATTTGCAGTGTATAAACTTCAACATTACAGGAGTGCTATGATACTAGTATGGCCCCTGAACTAAGAGGTTACATGGCGCGATTGCATGCTCTGTGGTGCCATAAACACCCAGAATTCTCGCATTTTTTCGCATAAACGACTGCAAAACCGTGCTGTTGAACTCCGTAAATTGGGTTATATATGCGGAACGTGTACTCAAACGCAGCCAGAACAAGCCGGCTACACAAAAAGATGGGGCGACACTGAGACCAAACGCGAGCAGATATTGAATACAGGAAGAACGATGCTTCAGGAACCGGATGATCCTCAACATTCGGGTGTCTCTCAACCCTAAAGATCTGGCTGACCTGGATAACCAGCTGCGTGGAAATTTTTCTGAAGACACCGACCTCTGCACTGCAAATTGTGGTGTGTATAATGCAGTGAGAGCTTCGGCAGATTCAAACTGTACAATAAAACCAACGGCTGATATTAAGATTAAAAGACGAATGCATTAACTCACCACAGATAGGTTGGGCAAGACAGTACGCGTCCCGCATTTAGCATGTAATTAACTACCCTACTGAAAGAAATCTCTGAGTTTTCTTTAGCGAAATAGCTTGGCCCATTTGAGTCTATAAACAAAGTCGATTTGAAACAAAATAGTCTCGGAGATAGTTTGAGAGATTTGGGTCCTTTTCAAGATCTTTTTAGTGGTCGTTTTAAGAGTGGTGCGACGGTAATATAATGTTCCTTTTGTATTCGTCACGTACCGGGCGGGCAGAGTTATTTACAGTAGTTGGTCGTGGCTAATCCGCTCTCCCTTTTTAAATTTCTCTTCAAATTATTAAAACTTTTTTGTATTTGATGAATTTTCTCATTATACTTATTTGTAATTATAACTTCTATACTGATATGCAATTTTCTAGTTGAATTAAAAAATGTTGTCTTTTTTGGCGTATCTCATTCCATTTACAAGAAACGTTCTATTAATTCCAATTTTAAGCATTAAAAAAAAAGTTAGATATCTGAAGTCATCGAAATCCATAGATTCCGAATTATTATGTTTTAGGCTGTTAAATATGAAATTAAAAAAATCTACTTCTAAATTTTAATCCGAAAGCTTAACAAAGGACCCTTGAGTGTCGGCTACCGCTACTCTATTCAGATAGCCTCTCTGATTGTTATTTATGATCGTATTCTTATTTCAATTTCGGAAAGGATATTTTAAAGCCTTCAGACCATTTAAACGAGCTTCCTGGACCTTTAAAAATATCTACCTGAGTGCCTGCGGAGAATTTCTTTGAGATTCTTTGACCTAAAGAATTTTTAGTATATACTCAAAGATTCTTTTCGGTAGGGTACATAACATATGGCAGGAATATTATCGACAAGGTTCGACAGTTCGCGTGCGCACTACGGATTCGTTATTACACACTGAACAAGTCAAAGCTGCTGAGCATCAGGCAACATATGGTTTACAGAATACGAGTATTATCTGACGCTAGGAGAAGTTTAGAGTGGAAAGAGGCATGTCAGAGAAAACCTATGTTTTTTGTCCGACCCATCGAGACTCTTCAAAGAACATCCAGTTACTGTCGACCATCCGCCCAGACCAGATGAGGTTGAAGCATTTTGGATAGAAGTCTATAAAATTCGTAATTCACTGAAAGAAGACTCAAAAAACATAAATAGTTTCAAGGACTTCTGTAATTCCCTCATAACACCTGAGGCAGAACGCCCACCTATCACTACTGAGGAGGTTAACAAAATATTAATAGGCATGGAAAACTAGTCTGCTCTGGGACCAGATGATATCAAGACCTTCTGCTTGAAGAAGTTTCCTTGAAACCACCAGCATCTGGCCGGTATTTTTACTTAATATCTAAGTCGAAAGAGCCTATTCCGGAGTGGTTAGTGGACCTGCGTAGCAAGGAATGTATGAACGCGACTCAAAGAAAAGCGTTAGCAGGATGTCGGGAAAATCTGCTCATTGATAGATTTGCCTGCAAAGACCGGGATTGATTACTAGAAAGCTTTCGATTCAACCTCTCATAGACTTATCATTTGTCTTTTGGAAAACTTAAAGGTTCATCCGTATATCGTTGAGGTGCATAGAGAAATTGATGCCGCTTTAAAAACCCATATTTACTCTCTTATTTAGAAAACATCGTGTGAAAACTATCAGAGTCACCCTTCACAGAGGTGTCTTAGGGCGACACCATGATCACACTCCTCTTTTGCTTCATATTATTGCCACTATCTCTCGCACTTCGCCATTTCGAAGGGTACTTTTGCGGCAAACCTGGAAATCTCTCAGCAGATTGGAATGGATTTTTGGTTAGAAAATGCACCAAGGTTTATTTGAATTGATGAAAACTTAATGGCATCCTCGAAGACCCTCAGCTTGTCGACAGAAACGTTATACGACACCTTGGCGCTAGTGAGACCTATACGTACCTGGACATTCTACAGAGCTGCATTCAGGAAGCAAGATCTATAAAATAGAATCTCCGCAGCAGATACATACGTCTCCTCCGGCAGATTTGGTCTTCCGAATTGTCAACTAGGAACAAAGTATCTGCAACGAATGTGCTTGCTGTCCCGGTAGTATTCTATTAATTTGGAGTGGTTCCATGGACGACGGACGAGCTCAGATCTCTTGATGTTGGAACAAGATAAGTTATGAAGATGAACAAAAGCATTCACCTTAAGTCTTCTGTTCCGCGAATTTACATGTCACACCGTCAAGGTGGTCGCGGAATACAGAATTATTTTTCACTCAGCCTTGATTTCAATATTGGGGTGTGTCAGGTGCATGAAATCTTATCTATATTGAGTACGCTTTCCTGAAAGCCCGGATTAAGAAAGCTCAAAAGGAAAAATTCGACGAACAGCTCCTCGGCAAGAGGATGCACGGTATTTTCCAAAATAATAAGGAGGATCAGTCGGTGTCATTGTCCCCCAAATTTAAGTTAAATCGGTTAATATTTGCCTCTCGTCCAAGAAACTTGAGCTTCACCATAATCCTTATTCATCGACATCGGCTTATTCATCGACACGCAGCGGCGGTTAAGAAATCGGGTAACTTGCAACGAATCGCAGTGCTCGCTAATGTATCAAATCGTCCAAGCTCCTTTTTAAGAGGAAAATCTATTGCTGGGCAACGCTTCTAAAAATATCTATTTCAAAAATTAATGTTTATCAAATGTACAACAATAGGTTTTGTCATAAGAAAAAATTTTTATTTTCAATTCCAATAATTGACAGGATGGAACATCTTTCTTCATTTCAAGTCAGTGAGCTTAAAGGGACACGATTATATGTGGAAGCATCCATGTAAATTCTAACTCTAAAATTCGTATTCTTCAGAAATTCTTTCAGAAAAAGTACATTCATTAAATAAAATACAGCGGAAACCATGTACATTGCTTCATTTTCACAAGAATAAAAATATAAAATTACTTCTTTTTCAAGAAACTGATCAATGTCGACTGTTTTGTTTTATTGTTTTTAACATTTATTTCTGTACGCGTTTCTGGCGATGTAACTGTGTTTATTAAATTCTGTTTTGCAGCCTCTTCATGAACTGGAATTTTCTGTGTAACTAGAAAGCCATCCTCGTCAAGAAATGTTCGGTCTTTTGTTTGTATATCTTCTTTATTTCTTTGAGGACTTGATGATTTTTTAAATTTCTCTACACTGCCAGAACTCTTTTGAAATACATTATTTGTTTCATCATCAAAGTCACTTAAAACCGATTCATCAGTATTAGAATCAGAAGAAGAGATAATTCGTTTCCGCTTCTTTATTGCTGCATGATTTGCCTTTTTATCAGTTATAATTTCTGTTTTATGTAGGCGTTTAGATGTACTTGGATGGCTAGTTTTGTTTCCTATTTCTCTTTCATTATTAAATTTAAGTGTGTTATCATCTAGTGAAAAAAATATTTCTGTTTTCTCAGCCCTTTGTTGTATATTAGTTTCTAAAAAGGCAGTAGATTTAACGTCAATGCAGTTTCCACTGTTCTCTTTAACAATTTCCTCTTTCGCTGCCCTGAAAAAAATATTTTGTTGTCCCGCTTTATAAGATCCAAAGATTTTTTTTGAAGAGTTTTCTAAACCTTTGTTTTTCTTTTCTTTCTTTTTTGCAGTTTTTTTAACCTTTTCTTCAATTTTATATCTTAGTGAGGATTCAGTTGTTGGCCCAAACTTATGTTCCGATGCATTTAAATTCTGCTTCTCTGTTGTCGTTTCGGTTAATAATTCTGCTGTTTTTACGACATTAATGTGATTTTCTTCTTGGAATTTTGCTCCCAAATGTGAAATAAATAGGTTTTGGTTAAGCTTAATAAAACTTTCTTTACATTTAATTGTGGTAAATCTGACATCTATTTGTTCCGCTAATGCCAAAATTTGTAAATCCGATACTGTTCTTTGTAAACTATAAATATGTTCACAATTAATTTTAACAAATTTTTTTTTTGTGGAAGACAGATTAGATTGTCTGACAACTTCAATTCGTATTGAGCCATTTGACATCTGACCCATTAGTAGAAATGTTACAGAAATATCAACATTTCCCTTGTAATTTTTCCAAAATTCGCACAACATTTTTTTTGAAACATTCACGTTTACTCCAAGTTTCCTACTCAGCCACTTGTACGTTACCTGAAAAATATATACAAAACAATGAAACTTGTATGTTAAGATTTTGCACACATTATGTTTTTATCATCCATTTAAAATTACGAATGCCGAAAGATAGCTGAAGGTTTGCAGAACAGAACTAGATAACCAATATTTTTTTCGAAAATCGACTTTTTGCAGAACAAATTCTTTACAAATTAAATACATGTTGTGTTAAAAGCATTGTTTCGGAATGTTATTTTGATTATATTAATAAAAATATTAGTAATTCAAAAACAGATAACTGACTCCGTACTTGTCCTCCATCTTTTTCTTTAATTCTAGAACCTCTTACCTTATTTTAAACTTTTTTCTGCTGATATTTCTCTTCGTAAAAGCTTTTATATACAGTAAAATTAAAAAAAAAAAGTTTAAACTACCATTAAATAAAAATGTTTCCCACATTTTTCAGCACCAAAGTACCAATCAAATCCCATCCTAAAATCTGAAATATTCATTTTCTACAAAAAGTCAATTTTATAAGATTTTCTCAAGATAACTTTTTGCTTTGCAATTTTTTTCATTTTTATTCAGAATTGGTTAACTTTTTCTAGTCAAGTAATTTCAAGTAATTTTTGTCAAGTAATTTAATTTCCCGGAAATGGAACAATTCTTTTCATACTTTTTTAGGCTCAATTCAGAAACACTTGAGCTCGGAAGTGTAAAGTTTTGTTTTATGTTTAAAGAAAATTGGCCTTCACGAGTTTTTACCCTGACTCCGAGTTTCATTCTCAATTTTTTCCCCGCAAGAAAAACAGCTACCAACCCCCTTCACACGCTTCAAAACCCGCGTTCTTCATGCATCTGTTTAACAGTCCAAACCTGTTTGTAAGTATAATTTCTGAGTAAAAAGTACATATGTCAGGGTGGAGACTTGAACAGAAAACGAACGGAAAAAAGCCGAGAATTTACTTCTGATCGTGAAAAAATTCAAGTTTTCATTTACATAGTATCATATAGTATTATTATATTCTTCTACCTTATTTTTAACTACCAATTCTAAGACTTTTTCATAAACTGGTAACATATTAATTGGTTTGAATTGCTCACCTTTATTCGTATTTGTAATTTATGGTATCTGTACAACTATTGATTTTTTAAAAATGGCTGAAAATTTTACTTCCTTTAATGAATGATTTATAATAATACCTACAAATTTATTACCTAATACCTTTAACATGTTATTAATATTTATTTACTCCATTCTCATCACCTTTCTTATCTTCCATGTTACTTATTATTTGATTAAGATCTGCTATTTTTATCTCTGCAAAGTCACTTATTTCATAATTGGTTAAATTTAGGTTCACAGAATTACTTATTTTATTGATAGATATTGATTCAAGAATTTCTTGAGCACGTTCTACGTATATTAGACTGTCCTTTCACAAGCTCTTTGATTATTTTACACATTCCTATCTGGTTATTTTAGTTTTTTGCTAATCTATTTTCATTATATACCCTTTTTGTTTTTTATTAATGCGAGTACATGGTTTATGCAGCTTCGATCATTCGCCCAATCTTCCAGAGTTTGATTGTTTAGCAAGAAAATATAAATTATATCACTTTTTTATTTCATCGTATATATAGTATTATTGGGAGCATGCATTAATTTTTAGAAATTTCTAAGAGATGACGTTACTTGTACTATATCGCATCGAGACATATCGATACTATTTGCATGTCGAAGCCCCATCATGTGACCTTCGTTTTCAATACGTGTCGTTTTACCGAAGTGCAAACAGCATCGTTTTTGTAGCATTAAAGATGTCGGTTTACGTAACAACAAAGCAGATATTGCGGGAATTTTTACTTTTCTTTTTCAGTTCGAAGAAAAGTGCTTCTGTAGGTCATCGATTGCTTTTGGAAACTTACGGGCATTATACTTCATCGATTAAAACGTGTAAGTACTGGTTTCGAAAATTTAAAAGTGGCGATTTCGAAACGGGGGACAAAGAACGTCCAGGCCATCCGAAAAATATCGAGGATGAGGAATTGGAGACGTTGCTCGATGAAGACCCGTGTCAAACGCAATATGAGATTGCAGAATCATTGGGTGTTGCACGTTCAACCATTTTCAGGCGCTTACATGCACTGGGAATGTTCAAAAGCAAGGATATTCGGTATCGTACTTACTGAAACCAAGGAAAGGGTTTCTGAATCGTATTGCTATGATATTCCTACGCGTAGGAAATCGTGGGTTAAGCCCGGCTAACCATCAACACCAAAACCGAATATCCATTGCTCGAAGCTCATGCTCTGTATTTGGTGGGATCAGCAGGATGTAGTGTACTATGAGCTGCTCTAACCTAACGAAACCATCGCGGGCGACCTTTAGCGAAAACAACTAATGCGATTGAGCCGAGTATTAAAGGAAAAATGGCCGCAATACGAGCAGACACGATAGTTATTCTTTTGCGTGAGAACGCTCGGCCCCATATTGCTAAACGTCTTAAAAGATACTTTGAAACGTTGAAATGGGAAGTCCTACCCCACCTGCCGTATTATCCAGACATCGCGCCGCCTAATTACCACCTATTCCGATCCATGACTCATGGTCTACCTGAGCATCAATTAACTTTTTATGAAGATGCCAAAAAAATGGGTCGATTCGTGGATAGCTTCAAAAGACGAGTCGTTTTTTTTTGACATAGTATCCCTATGCTACCAGAAAGATGGGAGAAAGTATTGGCTGGGGATCAACAATACTTTGAATGATCAACTGGTAACCACTTTAAAAAACAGTAATGTTTTTCAATTCATCAAAAGTAATGTACGCTTCCAATACAAATATAGATTATTGTTTTTATTTCAGCTTTTATATTACATGTAAAACATATATTTTTAAATAGGTTTTTATTAATATCCTTCGTTACATAAGGCGCCACATTTATCTAAAGCTTTTCCTATCATTTCTACAAATCTGTCTGAAATTGTATTCAAACTTTAATCTTCAGCTATATTTAATATACTACTTTTCTTTAATGTATTCAACTGATTTGAGTCAAACTCCTCGTTGAAACTACTTAAGTCTCTATACGTAACTTTTCTACCAATTTTTGAATTCAAACTTCTATTACGATTGTATTTTTATTTGAATTATCGAGTGATCGCTAACCTTTTGTGGATGCAGTATGTTAACAAACTGCCTGGATTTCGAAAATAATGAAATCAATACATGTTTACATACATCTATGACTCTCAAATATCCTTTAACATATTGTTGTATTCCATAAAAATGCATCATATAAATTACCTAATTAGCCACATGGCGTTCTGATATTCTATACCTTCAATAACTCAAATGTCACTCCATTTTTTTATGTAAATTAATACTCCATCCAATCTTCTGTAAGTTGTGTTACATCTAACTAATTTCTACCTGTTTATTTGTAATTCATGATCTGCTATATCATCATAAGCATGTATTTCATTTAAAGCCAATATCATTAGTTTCAAGTTTTTTATAACAAAATCTCGTAGATCATGATTTTTACTTATAAAACCTCAAATTAAAATTATTTCTTGAAAAAAATATCCTACTCCATCTTCACTCCATTTTATAATTTATTTATAGAACCTCATATATTTAAATTAGGTACCACTCACTATTTATTACTTGATTGCTACATATTTTCATAATTCTTACTACCATGAATGTCCTTTATTCTTTCAAAACAAGGACACTTTTTATCATAAGCCGCATGCTCTAATTGGTCTTCACTATTACTTATAGTATGTAGTAGTATCCAGCGCAGGAAGAACACACTTCCTCCAAAATGCAATCATTATCTATATGTCCAAATTCACATTTGTAGCATTTTAGTACGCTAATATGTTGCTGAACCCTATATTTGCTCCATCCTAAATAAATTTTTTGCTTTTCCATTACTGATTTAAAAATGTTAAGTAACGTCTCTACTACCATCGGTATATCATTATATTTTACATTCCTGCTTCTGAATATAATATTCATCTCTTAACACTCCTTGAAGTTTTCTAAATTATTTTGAAAAACAAAAGAGTGGGAGTGGAGAGAGAGGAGAAGGGAGGAAGAGATTTTGTATTGAGAGAAAGATTTTTGATTCAAACTAACAGATAGTGGGAAAGAATTAAAAGAACAAAATGCTTGGTTTTAATCATTCAGAAAATTATAATTTAAGAAAAAAAAATATTTTTTAGATCCCCAAATCCTCAAATTGAAAATGTAAATAAAAAAGGAGCAGCAGAAAATATTAAAAATTAAAAAATGAGAGTTTTCTACAAACGCAATGCTTCCGCATTTGAATGGAGCAGCCTACTAAGAAATACGTTTTTTCAGTATAGTCTAACTGTCTAAAACTACATATTTTAACAAGCTGATGAACCACTTTTTTATTATATAACATTTTTTTAACTTCCTTAAAACTTTCAAGTTATGTGACATGCAAAACTGAAAATTGAAAAAGAAAATAAACAATATTTTGGTATAAGAATTCTTTTTTCTTATGGGAAAATATGATCGAATCAAAGTTTTAAATGACAAAAAACTGAGATATTATGAGTACCAAGCTTACTGCAACACTATCTATAAAAAAGTTTAAACATAAAAAAAGAAAGCAATAAAAATGTCAGCCGAGAAATAAAAACAAACCTTTCTCCTCTATAATATAGTTTCTTAACCCTTAAACGTCCCCTAGGGGTCAATTAGACCTCAGCATTTTCCAAATAAAATTTTCGTAACTTCAAATTTTAAAAAACGGACTTATAGCCTCACGTTAATCTTGCTCCGGCAGTGCTACAAAGTGGAATGGTGCCCGCTCAGACCCCAAGGGGACGTATGCGTTTTTCAAAACTTTAGGGGACGTTTAAGGTGCTTCCTCAGACTTGAAAATTAGCCCATGTATTATTCTAACAAGGTTTTCTCCTGCAATTCTGAATTGTATGAGTTCATATTTGAACCACAGACTATAAATGCCTAAATGCAGAACTGACCAGAGCGTTTTTTTCGAAAAATGGCCTGGTTCTTGTTTTATTGCAATTAATTGAAAATTGATGCATTTTTTGCGCCTGGGAAGTAGCAAACCACTATCATGAGTGTACTCATGGCGAACATAGTTCTCGGGGCCTCTGGCTGACTATGAAGCAACGGGTGGTCTAGAGTGTTATTTTTTCGACAATACTTAAAACATCGAAAACCGTAAGATCAAGCCGAGAATTTACATTGAGTGTCTGTCATGCCTCACTCAACTTTTCTATTGTTAGAGATTACAGTCGGTTGAAAGAAATTAGAAATGAGCAAATATTAAGGAATTTAATTTTAATATTCTGCATTTGATTCAATACATAACGATAAGACGATTAAAAAAAGAAAGAAGAAAATCGGTTAATCCGTTCAATTTCTGGATGTACCTGTTTTCTCTCTTCTCCGATTGTACGACAAAAAATACTGAAAGAAAAAGATGCTGCGCCCAAAATTTGAAACTGTTAAATCGGAAAAGTATGGAATTTCCATTTATTTTATTTTCATTTTCTTATTCATTTCATTTATTTATTCATTTCATTATTTTAGTTACAAGGTGACAATTTTTAATTGAAAACTCTGCAATCAGAGACAATCATGATTTTGCTACCTTTTTTCTTGGATCTTTATTTGTTTCAAATACAACTGCTTTCGTCACAATGAACAGACATTAGAAACATCAGTTGATAGAAATATGGTGCCCCCTACTCGCCCGTATACCTGTCATGCCCATTTGATGTACAATGAGCGACATCCTATCATAAAAAAGAGGTTGCGATATAATCTCGTAGTCTGAAGCCACATTATCTCATCAGCTATTGGTTGGATTTAAACGCGCCGCCTATTCATTAGAATCGAGATCAGAATCGAGATCAGCGGAATCTATTATGAAGGCAATGCATGCGCACCAAAATGCGATCTAGAATCATTTTTAGGTTAAGAACAGAGCTGCATATTATGAAATCAAGGAGGGCATTTCCACCGACGTGCGCTCTAGCCCTGATGTGCTCCGTTTGGCGGCGGTAAATGCTAGGGATACAAGTGGAGTCTGGAGCTTGAACTGTACAATTTTGACTTGCATTTCATTCAAAGCTAGCTCTAAGGCATTAACGCACATTCGAGGGATCTGTTTACATAATGGACGTAAACATTCCTAGCGATCGTGCTGAATTCGAGTGGAGCTCATATCTTTTTTTAAACATTTATTTAATCTTCAAACATTGTAATTATTTAAACAATTTTCATAAATGGACATTTTTTAAAGAATACATTAAATTTATCATGTTGCTTTGTAGATTTACAGGAAATATTAATTACTTAAACAATTTTGATTAAAAAATTAGGACTAAGAATGTCTATCCGATGACTCTTTTTTATGTTGCTTTGTAAACCTACAAGAACAAATAATTACTGAAACAATTTTAATTAAAAAATTAAAAGCGACCTTTTTTCTAAGAGCCCGTTTGTTTGCGGAGTACAACTAAGAGCGTCTATCCGATGACTCTGTTCTATTTTGCTTTGTAAATTTACAAGAAATTTACAAGAACTATTATTTATTTAAAGAATTTCAATTTGAAAATAAGTGTTTAACCTTCATTCTACGAGTTAATTTTTTTACGAAGTCAAGTAAAAATGTCTATACAACGACTCTTTTTTAGGCTGCTCTTCAAATTTACAAGAACTATTAATTATTTAAACAATTTTAATTGAAAAATTAAAAGGTTGGACTTTATCCTACAAGTCAATTTGTTTTCGAAATCAACTAAGAATGTCTATACGATCACTCTTTTCTATATTGCTTTGAAAATTTACATAAATTATTCATTATTTAAACAGTTTTCATAGGAAAATACAAGCGACCTTTTTTCAAAGAGCCAGTTAGTTTGCGGAGTTAACTAAGAATGTCTATCCGATTATTATTTTCTATATTACTTTTAAAATTTACAATAACTATTAATTATTTTAAACATTTTTATTAAAAAATGTAAAGTTTGGCTTTAATACTACGAGTCAATTTGTTTTCGAAATCAACTAACAATCTATTCGATGACTTTTCTTTGTTTCTTTTGCAAATTTACAAGAACTATTAAGTATTTAATGAATTTCAATTAAAAACTTCAGAGTTTGGCCTTTTTTCTACGAGTTAATTTTGTTTTCGAAATCAACTAAGAATGTCTATCCGATGACTCTTTTCTATGTTGCTTTGCAAACTTACAAGAACTATTAATTATTTAAACAATTTTAATTTAAAAATTGAAAGTTCGGCCTTTATCCAACGAATCGCTTTGTTTTCGAAGTCAACTAAGAATGTCTATCGGATGACTCTCTTCTATTTTGCTTTGTAAACTTACAAGAACTATTATTTATTTAAACAATTTCAATTTAAAAATAAGAGTTTGACCTTTTTCTACAAGTTAATTTTTTTACGAAGCCAAGTGAGAGTTTCTATACAATGACTCGTTTTTATGCTGCCCTTTAAATTTACAAGAACTATTATCCATTTAAATAAGTTCAATTTAAAAATAAGAGTCTGACCTTTTTTCTACGAGTTAATTTTTTTACGAAGTCAAGTAAGAATGTCTGCAGGGTTGACCATATTCGACGAAAAGATTTAGCAACACTGTAACTTTTGACAGAGATGACAGATCGAGTAATGACGAAGCGCGTTTGAAGCATCAGTCTAAGGAGCTTTTTGCCATGGAGCAGTACACTCCACGCGAACGCTCTCAGATTGTTGAGATTTACATTCAACAAAACAAGTCAGTTGTGAAAACTCAACGTGCATGGAGAAAAATACATAAAGTAAAAACTGCACCTTCTGCGACTACATTGTATCGTTTGTATGAAAGATTTTCATCAGGTGAGGCACTTACTAATCCCAAGCGTCCAAATAAAAAGGCTTTTTGTTGAATGTAAATTTCAACAATCTGAGAGCGTTCGCGTGGAGTGTACTGCTCCATGGCAAAAATCTCCTTAGACTGATGCTTCAAACGCGCTACGTCATTACTCGATCTCTCATCTCTGTCAAAAGTTACAGTGTTGCCTAATCTTTTCATCGAATATGGCCAACCCTGTATACAATGATGCTTTTTTCATGCTGCTTTTCAAATTTACAAGAACTATTAATTATTTAAACAATTTTAATTACAAAATTGAAAGTTTGGCCTTCATCCTACGAGTCAATTTGTTTTTGAAGTCAACTAAGAATTTCTATCCGATTATTCTTTTTTATTATGCTTTTCAAATTCACAAGAACTATTAATTATTTAAACAATTTTAATTTAAAAATTAAGAGTTTGGCCTTTATCCTACAAATCAGTTTGTTTTTGAAGTCTACTAAAAATGTCTATACGATGACTCTTTTCTATGTTGCTTTCCAAATTTACAAGAACTATTGAGTATTTACAGAATTTCAATTTAACACTAAGAGTTTAACGGCTTTGATACGAGCCAATTTTTTGACGGAGTCAACTAAGAATGTCTATCGGATGACTCTTTTCTATTTTACTTTGAAACTATTATTTATTTGGAGATTTTCAATTTAAAAATAAGAGTTTGATCTTTTTCTACGAGTTAATTTTTTTACGAAGTGAAGTAACAATGTCTATACAATGACTCTTTTTCATGCTACTTTTCAAATTTATAAGAACTATTAACTATTTTAACACTTTTAATTAAAAAATTAAAAGTTTGGCCTTCATCCTACGAGTCAATTTGTTTTTGAAGTCAACTAAGAATGTCTATCCGATTATTCTTTTTTATGTTGCTTTTCAACTTCACAAGAATGATTAATTATTTCAACAACTTTAATTAAAAAATTCAGAGTTTGTCCTTTATCCGACAAATCAATTTGTTTTTGAAATCAATTAAATGTGTCTATACGATGACTCTTTTCTATGTTGCTTTGCAAATTTACAAGAACTATTGAGTATTTAAAGAATTTCAATTTAAAAACTAAGAGTTTCCCCGTTTTGATACGAGTCAATTTTTTTGATCGAGTTAATTAAGAATGTCTATGGGATCTATCTGTTCTATTTTGCTTTGTAAATTTACAAGAACTATTATTTATTTAGAGAATTTCAATTTAAACATAAGATTTTGGCCTTTATCCTACAAGTCAAATTGTTTTCGAAGACAACTAGGAATGTCTATCCGATGACTTTTCTATTTTGCTATGCAAATTTACATAATATATTATTTATTTAAAGAATTGAAATTTAAAAATAAGAGTTTGAGCTTTTTTCTACGAGTTACTTTTTTTGCGAAGTCAAGTAAGAGTTTCTATACAATGAATCTTTTTATGCTGCTTTTCAAATTTACAATAACTATTAATTATTTAAACAGTTTTAATTAAAAAATTTAAAGTTTGGCCTTTATGCTACGAGTCAATTTGTTTTCGAAACCAACTTAGAATCTCCATTTGATGACTCTTTTCTCTGTTACTTTGTAAATTTACAAGAACTATTATTTATTTGAAGGATTCCAATTTAAAAATAAGAGTCTGACCTTTTTTCTATGAGTTTATTTTTTTACGAAGTCAAGTAAGAATGTCTATTGGATGACTTTTATCTAGGTTGCTTTGCAAATTTACAAGATTTATTAATTATTTAAACAATTTCAATTTAAAAACTAAGAGTGCCTTTTTTTAAGAGTCAATGTGTTTTCGGAGTCAACTAAGAATGTCTTCCGATGACTGCTTTCTATGTTGCTTTGCAAATTTATTAATTTATTAATTTCCTCCAGTAATTTCATAATAGTCTGTATGAATGTTAGTACAATTTAATTAATTACAATGCGGCTACGAACGAGTTTATTCGAATTAATCGCAGTTGCCTAAACATTTGTCCAGATGAGAGGAAACGGCAGAAAACCACCTTCCGAGTTTGGCCGGCCTTTCAAAGTTCGAGTACACAACCCGCTCGTACCTCGTAGATGGTCACCCATCCGAGTACTAGGGGCGCTCGAAATGGCTTAACATTTGGACTCTTCTCGAATCGAGATCATTTACCATGTGTTTCTATGAACAATTGTACGCACCGACATTTTAGATGTTTTTTCCAAACTCGCATAAAAATGTTTAGGGCTGCGCAATAATTTATTCTGCATCTTTCGAGGGTAGCCGTGCGGAGCCGTGTACAAATAAAAGTTATTAAATCAAAAATGAATATGACAGTATCATATTAAGCCTCATTTACAAATACAACAATTGCAAGTAAATAAGTGGGTCACGCGCGAAGAGCGCGTATGAACTTCTAGTGAGGTAAATAAAAGTGGCCCTCAAACCTTTACATGTGTGCGTCGCGTGGCCATCGTAGGTATACCGCACACACACAACCTGATATCGGCTTTGATTCAGGCAGTTGGGCAGATTTAGAAATTCGAATTGAGGTGCTTGGCGTTTCACGCCCAGTTAAACAGTTCGATCGCGAAGCAAGCATTTTTTGACAGCTACAATCTAAGAGATAAATCAACCAATTGTGTGTTTTTAACTGTTCGTTTGTACATTTTTTCTATTCGTGCTACAACTATTATCCACAGCTGGTTAAATCTAATGCCAGATTGAGAAAATCTGCAAATGCCACAAGGAATTATAGGTTATGATCACTATGCGATCGACACATTATTGACTTATCAACTCCTAAATATTTGACTCAAAAAAAAAAAGAAAAAATCTTCCAGATATTTTAAGTGAAAAAAAATTAAAGAACTGCAAAGTTCAAGTCGGGTGGCTACTGACTGGCAAACCGGGGAATTATAGCCCAGATTTTTAAATACCAAGAAGTACCCTAAAGTTTAGAGGAACACAGGGAATTTTTCAGATTTACTTTTTACTTTTGTGGAAGATTTTATCTAAATTTCCCTAAAAAGTCCTATTTTTGGGTAGTAAAATCAACTATTTTGATGAACACTCGCGTATTTCGAACAGCTAGTTCGATCTCTTAGATTAAAAATTCGCGTTTTAATTTGAAAATTTTTCTATTAAATTCCGCGTTCAGAATAAATCTCTTTTGTTCAAAAATGCAACTATTTTGTTGAACATTATTTCATTTTCGACAAAAACTTTTATCTTTTGAATCAAAAACTCTATTTTTAATTTGAAAATTTTTACTCTCAAATTCTGGGTTAAGAATTAATCTCTTTTTTTTTTAATTCGACAAAGTAGTTGAATTTGTAAACCAAAGAGCTTAATTTTTAACCCAGAACTTGATAGTAACAATTTTCAAATTAGAATCGAGTTTTTAATTCAAAAGATTAAAGTTTCTGTCGAAAATGGAATAATGTTCAACAAAATAGTTAAGTTTTTAAACAACAAGTTAAATTTTCATCCAAAAAGCTGAATTGTATTCTAAAAAAAGGCATTTTAAATCAAATACATGAACTTTGCATAAAAGAAATTTATTTTCCTACAAGTTTAATTTTCTAGACAAAATATTAATGTTTAATCATAGTTACATTTTCGACAAAAAAGATTAATTTTCTTGTAGTTATAAAAAAATTACTTTTTAAACAATAACAACAAAAGTCCTACAAAAAAGTGAAATTTTCAGAAAACAAATTTTTTCAACTATATTGATGAATCATCAACAAAAAAACTAGATTTTGAACAAAGTAGTTCCACTTTTAACCAGAAAAGTTGACAAAAATCGTTAAAGTTCTTTGAAATTGCTTTAAATTATCAAAATAAATTGGAAATTCGTTCAAATCTTATTGAACAGCCTCAAATATTTAAAATTCTTTTGAAGTCTCTTGAAAATTCCTTGAAATTAACAAAAAACTAAAATATTTCAAATCTTTTAGATTCTCATATTACATTATTTAATTAATTTAAACATTCCTTGCAATCCATTAAAATATCCTAAAATATATCAAATCCTTCAAAATCTCATATTAAATTACCGTAATCAATTGAAAATTCTTTAGAATCTTTTAAAGTTCGCTCAAATTTGTCAAATCCTTCAAAATCTTTTGAAATACCTAGAACTTTTTTTTAAAGATTTGAAAAGTACTTTGGAATTTTTTTAAATGAGCCTTCTAAAATTTTTTTAATTCTTAGAAATTCCTTTAGATTATAAAAATAAATTGAAAATTTATTGACATATTTTAAAACATCCTCATATATTTAAAATCTTTTGATATCTCTTGAAATTTTTTAAAGCTTCAGATTGAAATTTAGAAAAGAGAAAAGTTTCAAAACGTTAAATATTGAAATGTTAGTAGATTAAAGTTTTCAAAATGGGATCAATAAAAATGCAAATCTTTCGAAACTTAAGTTTCAAAAATTTTCAATGATGAAATATGAATAATTATTATCAACTCGGTGGGATTCAAGTCTTCAAAATTTTAATTGTAAACTTGAAAGTTTATTTACAAACAATTAGTAATCATAAATAAATTGAAAGCGTTCCAAATTCAAAAGTATGTTTTTCAAAAAAAAAAATTAATTTAATAGTTTAACTAATCTACAAACATTTCAATATCTAACGTTTCGAAATTTTTCTCTTTTCTAAATTTCAATCTGAAGCTTTAAAAAATTTCAAGATATTTCAAAAGATTTTAAATATTTGAGAATGTTTTAAAAGGTATCAAGGAATCTTTATTTTATTTGTATACTTTAAAGGTATTTTAAAGAATTTAAACAATTTTAGAGATTTTAAAGCATTTGCTACATCTTAGAATAGTTTAATAGATTCCAATTAATTTTCCATTGACTTCAACAATTTAATAAAGATTTTGAAGCATTTGAAATATTTCAGGGTATTTTTATAATTGCAAGGAATTTTTTTAAATAACTGCTAAAATTGTTAAAATCCTTTGAAATTCCTTTAAATTATAAAAATGAATTGAAAACTCATTAACATCTTTTTAAACATCCTAAAATATTTGAAATCCTTTAAAATCTTTTGAAATATCTTGAAATTTTTTAAAGCTTCAGATTGTAATTTAGAAAAGAGAAAAGTTTCAGAACGTTAGATATTGAAATGTTTGTAGATTAGTTCAACTATTAAATTAAAGTTTTACGATAAATTATTACAGTTAAAGTTTAACTATTTCTAAAACGATTTTTGTATATGATTATAAAATTATATATATATTGAAAATCATACTTTTGAATTTGGAACGCTTTCAATTTATTTATGATTACTAATTGTTTGTAAATAAACTTCCAAGTTTACAATTAAAATTTTGAAGACTTGAATCCCACCGAGTTGATAATTATTCATATTTCATCATTGAAAATTTTTGAAAATTAAATTTCGAAAGCTTTGCATTTTTATTGACCAAATTTTCAAAACTTTAATCTACTAAAATTTCAATATTTAACGTTTTGAAGCTTTTCTCTTTTCTAAATTTCAATCTGAAGCTTTAAAAAATTTCAAGAGATATCAAAAGATTTTAAATATATGAGGATGTTTTAAAAGATGTCAATAAATTTTCAATTTATTTTTATAATCTAAAGGAATTTCTACGAATTAAAAAAATTTTAGAAGGGTTATTTAAAAAAATTCCAAAGTACTTTTCTAATCTTTAAAAAAAGTTCTAGGTATTTTAAAAGATTTTGAAGGATTTGACAAATTTAAGCGAACTTTAAAAGATTCTAAAGAATTTTCAATTGATTACGGTAATTTAATATGAGATTTTGAAGGATTTGATATATTTTAGGATGTTTTAATAGATTGTAAGGAATGTTCAAATTATTTAAATAATGTAATTAGAGATTTTAAAAGACTAGAAATATTTTAGGTTTTTTTTAATTTTATAAGGAATTTTCAAGAGCTTTGAAAATTTTCAAGAGAGTTCAAAAGAATTGAAAGGATTTGAAATATTTGAGGCTGTTTAATAAGATTCATTCTGAACGCGGAATTTAATAGAAAAATTTACAAATTAAAACGCGAATTTTTAATCTAAAAGATCGAACTAGCTGTTCGAAATAGACGAGTGTTTATCAAAATAGTTGATTTTACTACTCAAAAAAGATGACTTTTTATGGAAATTTAGATAAAATCTTTCACAAAAGCAAAAAATGAATCTGAAAAATTCCCGGTTTTCCTCTAAACTTTAGGGTACTTCTTGGTGTTTAAAAATCTGGGGTATAATTCCCGGGTTTTCCAGTCAGTGGCCGCCCAACTTGAACTTTGCAGTTCTTTAATTTTTTTCACTTAAAATATGTCGCTGATTTTCTTCTTTTTTGGTTTGAGTCAAATATTTTGGAGTTGATAATCCAATGATGTGTCGATCGCACCTGGTGTGATAATTCTGAAAAAAAACCTGAAAACAATGATGATGAAAGTAGAGCTGAAATGTAAACATAGAAACATAACCTATAATGCATTGTGGCATTTGCAGATTTTCTTTATCGGGCATTCGATTTAACCAGATTGTAGCTGTCAAAAATTGCTTGCTTCGCGATCGAACAGTTTAACTGGGCGTAAAATGACAACCACCTCAATTCTTATTTCTAAATCTGCCCAACTGCCTGCGTCAAAGCTACCTACGATGGCCACGCGACGCATACATGTAAAGGGTTGAGGGCCACTTTCATTTACCTCATGTCAGTCATTGTCGGTGGTACAGAACTTTGCCCACCGACCGAGTCTTTGAATCACTCGTGGATTTAAAACCGATATTTCTCTAACAATAGGAAAGTTGAGTGAGGCATGACAGACACTCAATCTAACTCCTTGGCTCGATCCTGGCTTTACGAGGTTTAAACTGTTTAAACTTTAAAGTATCGTCGCTAAAAAAACACTCCAATAACACTCTAATGTTGATTGTAAGAGGTGACTATTATTGACGGATGATTTAGTGTGATCTTTATGGAAAGACAGAAGCAAATGCAAAGAAGTTAGAATTTTCGCCCGTAAAAATGATGGATATACTCTTCTCTCTTCTCCGATTCCACGACAAAAATCCTGAAAAAAATCATGCGCTAAGAATTGGAAATTGTTAAATCGAAATAGTATGGAATTTTCCATAATTTTTAAAACAATTTCCAATGGTTTAAGCAAATGCAAATTATTTAAACAATTATTTATTCCCAAAAAAGGTAGAAAAGGATTGTATTTTATGATTGAAATGTAATTGTTTGTTATTGTTTGGAGAAGAAAATATTTCTAAAAACATTATGTAAATATTTAAACAATTATTTATTGTTTATTTTCAAAATTTCTAAAAAGTGAGGCAGAGATGTCCAATTTTTCTACATTGAAATTCTAAGCAACTTTTTGTTGATGCTGTTTTCTGTTTGTTGTTAACGTTGTTTTCTAAATGTAAGCCATCCATACTTAATTTGACCGAAACTTAAAGAAAAAATCAATAATTAATTTATAAGCAATATCATTAAGACTTTAGTAGAATTTACTAGACCTCGAAATCATTGAATATTATATTTAAATTATAAAATACGATTTAAAAAGTATTTTTCAAAAAGTAATTATTTAAACAAGTTATATTTGCTTAAACAATTAAAAGGTGGTTTATCTATTCTTTGTATACACTATACAGTCATGTAATACACTATTTAGTTATTGCAAACAAACTGATTGAGCAAATTAGGATTGTTTAAATAAATAGAAATTTATTGAACATTAAAAGAACTGTATCAAAATTATATAATTATTCACCAAAACGTAGCATAGGACACCAATTTAGAAAAAGTGGATATCTCTAGCTCAATGTTCAGAAATTTTGAAAATAGACAATAAATAATTGCTTAAATGATGTTATGTTTTTAGAAAAATGTACTACTCCAAAGAATGTCAAACCATTAGTTTTCAATCAGAAAATACGATTGTTTGTTACATTTTTTGGGATGAAAACTAAAATATAAAAACTACCATGAAACTAAAATAATGAAATGAATGAATGAATAAGAAAATGAAAATAAAATAAATGTAAATTCCATACTTTTCCGATTCAACAGTTTCCAATTTTGGGCGCAACATTTTTTTCTTTCGGTATTTTTCGTCGTACAATCGGAGAAGAGAGAAAAAAATGTATATCCAGAAATTGAACGGATGACAAGCACTCAATCTAATTTCTCGACTCGATCCTAGGTTTACGATATTCTAAGTATCGTCGAAAAAATAACAATCTAGACCCCCCGCTGTTTCATAGCGAGCCAGAGGCCCCGAGAACTATGTTCATCATGAGTACACTCATGATGGTGGTTTGCTACTTCCCAGGCGCAAAAATGCTTCAATTTTCAATTAATTGCAATAAAACAAGGACCAGGCCATTTTTCGAAAAAAACGCTCTAATGAGTTCTGCATTTAGCCCTTTGTAGTCTGTGGTTCAAATATGAACTCATACAATTCAGAATTGTAGGAGAAAAACTTGTCAGAGTAATACACGGGCTAATTTTCAAGCCTGAGGAAGCGCCTTAAACGTCCCCTAAGGTTTTGAAAAACGCATCAGTGTTTGCAAATCGCGGAATTTTTCGACCCCCACCACTCTCCCATCTGGGGGCGACACATTCAAACGTAGCGTGTCGGTGAGTCGACTCTGTTAAATGCTGCGAAGCCCAGCCTCGTGTAAAGACGAAAATGCACGAGCAGGAACCCGAGCTCTCCCAACTTCACGAATGACGATCTAGCAGCTCCTCGAATCTATTCAGGTTTTGAAATCCGGAGTTACCTTAGAACCATTATGCTTATTGCGAAGAGGCAAATATAATGGACTTTATGTAAATAGATATAGGAGACAAGACTTCTGGGTCTAAAATGTTTCAAATTTTGTTCGGCATGCCTTAGTCATAATTTTAGTATACAATTGATTTTTCACAAACAAAAAAAAAATTTTTACAAAATAGTTAAATTTTCAACCTAAGAAGTTAATTGAAAAAATACATTTTTTAACGTAAACATTGTAGTTTATACTGAAGCTTGTAGTTGAAAAAATCTAATTTTAAACCCAAATAAATGCGAATTTTCAACAAAAGAAATCAATTTTTTATCTAAAACAAATGAATTTTTAAAGAAGAATAATTCACGAACAATGAAGATAAATTTTCAGTGAAAAATAATTATCAACTCCAAGAAATCAAAGTTTCCACAAAATGTTGGAATTTCCAAGCAAAAAATTAAGTTTGCAAACAAATAATTTAATTTTTAACCCAATAACTTTCTACCGAAAACAGAAATTCACAATTTTCGAAATCAAATTAAAAAAAAAGTTTTTTGTTAACAAAATAGACAAATTTCCCAAAAAATAGATGAACTTTTAACCATTTTATACAAAAATAAAAGAAGTTTCACCAAAAAATGGATTTTCATCCAAAGAAATGAATTTTTGATTAAAATAGATTAATTTTAAAACAAGGAGAATAATTTTTTACCAAAAAAGAAGAATTTTTGACTGAGAAAGGTCAATTTCCTACTAAAAAAATTCAACTAAAAATGATACAGTTACATTTTTAGTATAAGAAAATGTTTTTTCAACAATAAAAAAATCGATTTTTCAACAAAACAGTTAAATTATCAACCAAAACAGTTATTTTAAAAAATTTTAATTTTAAAATAGTTTAACTTTCGATGGGAGAAATGAATTTTCAACTGAAAAATGTTTTAAAACACACACACACACAATCGAATTTACAACAGAATAGTTCAATTTTTAAACATATAATTGGATTTTCAATTAAAACATTATTTTTCAACTAAAAATGGAATGAATTCTGAGAGAAAATTAAAAAAAAGATCACAATTTTTTAACATTATTTCGTAATTTTGTCATATTATATAATTTTTAAAAAAATAAGGAATTTAATTCTTATTAAGCCTTTTTGCCCAATTTTGTTGTACCATTTTTTGTTATGTTTATGTTGGTTTGTAGAATTTCCTTTCAAATTTGAGTAAGTTTACGAGATTTTCAGAAATTTTGAAACTATTAAAAAATAATTAAAACTTGCAAAAAAATCAGGAAAAATGGAACAATTCTTAAAGATTAGAAGATTAGAAGGGCTCGCAAGTTTGAACGCGCCTAGGGCGCGCGACGGTTAAATCTCGCGCTTCGCTCTCGAACACAATTACATCTCGCGCTTCGCGCTCGGATATTTATTCTTTGCATTTAGAATGCTTGAAAAAAACTTTATTAAAAAGATCTCTTTTAGATGGCAGTATTTATATGCGTCTTCATATTCTGAATTCTCTACTTAATTAAGTATAGTCAAAGATTAAGTTTCTCAAAGCTCTGTAGGCTTTGAGGTACACATTCTCATCGTGACACTCGCGCTGCGCGCTCGATTTCCGACAGAAATTTGTAAACAGGTTTTGTTGGACTTTTTCTCGTAACTTTCGTCGTTTTTCCACGCATTTTTTATTTTTTTTTAACGTTATTTTTCACGAATAAATCTAAAAAGTACGCGTCCTATCATGAAGTGATTCTAAACGAAATTGTAGATCTTTTTTGGATACCCATTTTTGTGAATTCATCTTTTTTCGTATCCTACATAGTTTGTCCACAAAATGGAATTTTTTATTTTCTATTATTTTTTGTGCAAACAAATTTGAATTTTCGATTTTGAAGAAAATCCAAACATTGCTTATGATAATTTTGTAGGGCTTTCAAAAAGAAATGTTTTTCTTCTCTCGACTTTTTTTCATATCGTGCGTTTTTCGGCTTCAAATTTTAATTTTTGTTAAATTAAAAAAATTTTGAAAACGCTATAACTGAGAATTTTTTTTTTTTATCGAAAAAAGTCGTAGGGATAAATTGTTTGTTCTTTTTAATACTATAAATATCCGTATATAGAATTTTCAAATTCAGAAAAAAGTGGTCTCAAAAATTTTCAAAATGCGCTCACATTTTGAATTTTTATCAAAAATGGCTGGTTCACGAACTTCAGGACCTAAAAAAAGTGTGCCAAAGATGAATTTTATTCTTTCATTTTTTTGAGAGTTATCGTGTTTACGGACGGACGGACGGACAGACAGACAGACGCCATCGTGAAAACCTGATTTTCGGATTCAGGGGTCTTGAAACGTGGAGACCCGTTGAAAAAGTGTGATGTCAAATTTCCGAAAATTCTAATACTTTCTCAATCATAAATGAGAATGTAAAAAAAAGAATTATTTTTCTAATAATCGTTTGAAAATTTTTTATAATTTTGATTTAAAAAAATGTACTTTTAAAAAAATTCTAAAAGATTTTGAAACACATCAAACGATTTCCTAAAATTTAAAAGAATAGTGTATAAGATTTTAAAGCAAAATGTTTCAATTTGATAAGATTAAAGATTTTAAAAAACGTAAATAATCCAGTAAATTCAAGGAATATTTAGAAGAATGGAAGAGATTCAACTCTAATTTTAAACTTAAATTTTTTAGAAATGTAGATTTTCAAAGATTTCAAAAAAATAAACTTAAGAACCTTTAAGGGAATTCCGAAAGATTTTAAGGCGATAAAATTATTTTTCTTAAAATTCTGTGAAAAATTTAGAAGATTATATAAGTCAAGATTTTTACATCTTGAATGCTTTTTTTAAATTTTAAGAAAAATGTAGTAAGTTAAAAATATTTTTTTGGAATTTATTTTTTTTTAAACGTGTTAGAAACATTTTAAAAATTGAACAAATTTCCCAAAATGTATAAAATATTCATTGATATCTTCCAAACTTCTAAATGTCCTAAACATCTTTTAAAAAGACTCGAATTTTTCTAATATTTTTGTAAATCCAATAAAATAAAATCATTTAAAGTCCTCTAGGTTCTTTTTTGATTCATCACTTTTTATGCTATTTTAGGCTATAATCACAATTTTGAGGATTTAAAGTGAAAAAGCTAAAAAGTTATTAACTTGACCTCATTCAAAAGACTAATCATTTGACAAAAATGTTGTAAAATTTTCCTTTGTATGTGGCGTGGAAAGGCATTTTATTAAAAAATGTGTGGAATTTTCTGAACAGGAAACTTCATGAATTTCTGAACTTTCTTATTTTTATTTTTCAAGTGTATTTCAATCTGCTTTACATTTAGTGAAAAATCATATGCTGAAAAACGATAAAGGTCAAACATTGTACACAAATATCGTAAAATTTGTAAAACAACAGCTATTTACAGGAATTTTCTAAATAAAAATCAATGTGTATCATATTCAAATAAATTTTGGCAATATTTATAAAAGTATTATTAGTTTTAATTAAAAAAATTAATGTATAGAGAGTACAGTTTTGATTTGAAGTTTCACGACGGCTTTTTGTACCATGTATGACACTCGGCCAGAATCAAGGAAAAATAATTTAAAAATATGTTAATTAGTTATTAAAATGTTACAAAGACATACCTTTACAATTTTTTTCTCTTTTTATAATCATGAGATATTTCTTGATAAAATAAATTTTATTGGATTTATTTTACAATTATTTACAATCAATTTCCAATCACAATTATTTTACAATTAAAATAAAATGTTAAAAGCTAAATTTTGTAATTTTGAGATAAGTATTTTAAGGCATAAAAGATTTTGTAAAGATTTCATATACAAGAAAATAAGTATTATCAGTTTGTTTAAAAATTTATATGTAAATAATTATTATGAGATTCTTCAGAAAATTAAAAAAAAAAAAAAGATTTTCGAATATATCAGATGTGTCAGAAAAGATGCTAGGAGATTTTAAAGACTTTTTATTTTTAATTTATAGGATTTTAAAAAATATTAGGAAAATTTATTATTTATTGAAAACGTTTTAAATTCTACAAGATATTGGTAACTCTCTTGAGTTTTTATCGCAAAAATTTAAAAAAATCATTCAAAATGTAGAAAAAAATTTCCTTATAATCTTCTAAATTTTCCCAAACATTTGAAGAAACTTTGTTTATTCTCTTGAAACCTTTCGAGATTCTTTTAAAGTTCCTAAAGTTTATCTTGCGTTTCTAAAAAACTTCTTAGGTTTAAATTTTGTTTGAATCTCATCAAGTCTACCAACTACTTCCTGAATTCAATTGATTATTATGTTTTTCTAACCTTGTCAGAACTTCCAATCTCTAATCTTTAAAACTTATTCACATTTTTCCTATTTTTTTTTTAATTCTGCAAAATTAAAAAATGCCTTTAAAGTTTTTCAGATGCTTTAAGAATATTTGAAATCTTTTTTAATGTTTCTAAATGTTTAAAAATAATATTTTTAAATTAATTGTTTGAAATAAAAAATTATGCTAATTACTCTTAAAAATCTTTACAAGTTTTAATTATTTTCGAATCGTTTCAAAATTTTTGAATATCTCTTAAACTTACTCAAATTTGAAAGAATTATGTTCCTTAATTTTTATAAAGTTAAGTGATATGGAAAAATTACGACATCTTGTTTAAAAATATTTTACGTACTTTTTAAACATTTTATGAATTAATAAAAAATGTTTTGTAATCTTTTTTCATATTTCTGTCAGAATTCATTCCAAAACAATTATTTACATTTTTTCACAAGGAGTTTCTTTCATTATCTTTCATTGTCTGAAAGTCCTTCGTTTATCGACTTTTTAATATTATTTTTTTATTTTACATACATATCTATTATATCTTATCAAAATTTAATATAAAAATCGTAAATGTTAAGTGTATTTAAATACTAAAATTTTTAATGTTTCTAATTTTTTTTAATAATTCAACAAATTGTACATGTAACTAAAATAAAATATTTTTAAATCTCATTCAACTTATTCCAAGTTATCTTTTTTTAATGTTCAAAATTTATGTAATTACTTAATCTGATTGAAAATAATTGAACCTCTTGCGATTAAAAGCGGGGATTCTGCTTGCGAAGAAATGTGCTGAAAGTAATTTAAAAAAAAAATGATTTTAATTTCAAAGACTGATAATTGTACACAATTTCCAGGCGCATCTTTCTTATTCTTCTACAAGAATTTTTAAGTTTCTAAGTTTTTTAAATCAGTTTATCCGACGTTTCTAAAACTCTTCTGAAGCTTAAATTCTTTTTGAATCTCATCAATTCTACTCAATATTTATTAAATTTATTCGATTATTTACATTTTTTTTAATTTGTAATGTTATCGAATTAAAAAATGTTGATTTTAAAACTTTCTACACTCTTTTTCGACATTTTAGGAAAGTTTTTGATGTGTTTAAAAATCTTCTTGAATTTTCTTTTAAAGCACATTTTTCAAAATAAAAAATCATTCAAAATGTTAACATGATAATTAGGAAAATAATTATTTTTTTCTAATCTTCTCAGATTTTATAATCTTTAAAAATTATTCAAATTTTTCCTGATTTTTTTTTCAAAATAAAAAAAAAATGGCCTTTAAACTTTTTCAGATACTTTTGTCAATTTTTGACCTATTTTTGAATGTTTTGAAATGCTTTAAAATAATTTCCTATAAAATTAATTTTTCGAAATAAAAAATTATTTTAATTATTTCTATGAACCTACAATATTTTTGTTCATATTCATGAAAACTTACCAAATTCTTGAAAAACCTTTACAAGTTTTTATTATTTTTGTATCCTTTTAAAATTTCTAAATATCTCTTAAACTTACTCAAATTTGAAAGTAGATTTTTAAAGCAACATATAATTTAAAAAATTGTGTAACAACGTTTCACGAGAAGGCCTAATAAGAATTATGTTCCTTAATTCAAGATGTGAAAAAATTGACTCATAATCTTCTCAATTTTTCCCAGGAATTTTAAGAAAAACAGTTTTACCTCCTTGAAATATTTCGGAATTCCTTTAAAGTTTCTAAGGTTTATGTTTGAATTTAAAAAAAAAATAAGTTTCTGATTTTGCTTTAATATCTTCTACAGTCTTCTTTTTAATGTTAGGAAATCCTTTCACGTGTTTAAAAACCTTTTTTAATATTCTCATTAAGTACGTTTTTTTAAATAAAAAGTCATTACAAATTTTCCAACCAATCGTGAAAAAGTTTTATTTCTAATTTTGTCGGACCTTCTAAGCCTTCTAATCATTAAAAACTATTTAAATTTGTCCTGATTTTCTTTGAACTTCGGCAAAATGAAAAATATTGCCTTAAAATCTTCAGATTCTTTATTGAGAATTTTAAACATAGTTTAAAATGTATTGGAATTTTTTTAAATTATTTTTTTCAAAATAAAAAATTATAGTAATTATTCGTAGAAACCTCAAAGAATTTTCTTCATTTTCGTGAAATCTTACAAAATTCTTTAACAACATCTTTACAAATTTTAACTATTTTTTAATCGTTTCAAAATACCTGAATATCTCTTAAACTTAGGCAACAAAATTGTGCAATAAATTGCCTGAACTTACATTCTCTTAACACCCTGCGAAATTCAGTTTACTTAAAAACTCCTCCAAATAACCAGTTAGCCACCGAAAACGAATCGTGAAGTCGGGCGTTTCGGGCTCGTGCTCGTGCATTTTCGGCTCTACAGAAGGCTGACCTACGCGACATGTAGCAGAGCCGACTCACCGACACGCTACGTTTGAATGTGTCTCTCCCAGGTGGGAGAGTGGTGGGGGCTGAAAAATCCCACGTTCTGGAGACGCTGAAACGCATACGTCCCCTTGGGGCCTGAGCGGGCACCATTCCACTTTGTAGCACTGCTGGAGCAACACTAACGTACTCAGTCTTACCAAAATAGTGCTTGGAGAAAGTGGTACTCATGCTCTGTTGATAGATGCGGCTATAAGTCCGGTTTTCAAAATTTGAAGTTACGAAAGATTTAATTGGAAAATGCTGAGGTCTAATTGACCCCTAGGGGAAGTTTGAGGGTTAAGAAACTATATTATAGAGGAGAAAGGTTTGTTTTTATTTTTCGGCTGACATTTTTATTGCTTTCTTTTTTTATGTTTAAACTTTTTTATAGATAATGTTGCAGTAATCTTGGTACTCGTAATCTCTCAGTTTTTTGTCATTTAAAACTTTGATTCCATCATATTTTCCCATAAGAAAAAAGAATTATTACACCAAAATATTGTTTATGTTCTTTTTCAATTTTCAGTTTTGCATGTCACATAATTTGAAAGTTTTAGGGAAGTTAAAAAAATGTTATACAATAAAAAAGGGGTTCATCAGCTTGTGAAAATATGTAATTTTAGACGGTTAGACATATTTCTTAGTGGGTTGCTCCATTAAAATGCGGAAGCATTGCATTTGTAGAAAACTCTCATTTTTTTAATTGTTTAATATTTCGTGCTGCTCCTTTTTTATTTATATTTTCAATTGAGGATTTGGGGATCTAAAAAATATTTTTTTCTTAAATTATAATTTTTTGAATGATTAAAACCAAACATTTTTCCTATTAATTTTTTCCCATTATCTGCTAATTTGAATAAAAAATCTTTCTCTCAATAGAAAATCTCTTCCTCCCTTCTCTCCACTCCCACTCTTTTGTTTTGCAAAATAATTTAGAAAACTTCAAGGAGTGACGCAAGCAGTTATATTTGAAACAAATAAAGATTCAAGAAAAAAGGTGGCAAAATTATGATTGTCTATGATTGCAGAGTTTTCAATTGAAAATTATTAGCATGAAACTAAAATAATGAAATGAATTAATAAATGAATGAATAAATCAAATGAATAAGAAAATGAAAATAAAATAAATGTAAATTATATACTTTTCCGATTCAAGAGTTTCCAATTTTGTGCGCAGCATCTTTTTCTTTCAGTATTTTTTGTCGTACAATCGGAGAAGAGAGAAAAATTTGGAGCCTCAAAATAAAAATAGGCTCCAATTTATATAATATTTACTACATTTTAAAATCAATTTTAACGACAACAATTACTTATTGTTTGGAAGGACAAACATGGATTAACGAATAATCAATTTTACATGATTAGTTAAGAAAGGCTGATTTTAAAATGGAGAATTTAATGAAAAGTGCGCCAAAGTCAATTGAATTCAAAAAATTAATTCCTAAATTTGAAAGAACTATTTTTTTTTTTAATGTTTAAACTATGAAATCAATAATTTGGTGAGAAACATAAAAGATTTAGGACAAGAATCTAATCGTTTAAAATACAGTTTTTCAAATATTGTGAAAGACATTTCAATTTTGTATTTGTTCAACTAAAAAAATTTGAGTCTTAATAAATTAAAATGTGAAAAAAGAAATAAATGTGTAGTAAAGTTTGACTTATTAAAAAAAAATTTGGAATCTAATATGACATATACAGAGTTTCGTTTAAAAAACTGTTTAAAAAATTTATCAAATATACAAATCCTAAATGAAATTGCTGAAACTTTGGCTTTAGGTAATAAACATGGTATTCCTTTCAATGTCAATAAAATTCCGACAAATAACACCATTGCTAATGTCGAAAATTGCATCAAAAATGTAAAAGATGAAGAACTAAAATTGAATATTAGAAAAACAACAACTCAAATAATCTCAAATCACAATTTTTCAAATAAATTCACTAATATAAATAAAATTGATGAACCTTTAGAAAAGTTTCAAAATGAAAATAAGGATTAAAAAAATAAGTACTAAAAGCTGATAAGCGAAACATAACTGTAGTAGCAAATCGAAATGATTACATAACAGCGGTTGAAAATCTACTAAAAAATTACATTTTATACAAAAATATAAAAACTAGTCTTGGTCCAACTTTGAAGCAAAAATGTAATGATATTGCAATCAGGTGGGAAAAGAAAAGGTTTATAAATTATTACATGGCTCACAAATCAAAAATAAATAACAGTGTTGTTTCTAAAGCATATGCTTTACCAAAAGTGCACAAAACAGATTTAAAATGGCGTTGATTGTTTCCGCTGTTGGTTTACCAACTTATAATTTATCAAAATACATTGCAAATTGTTTAAAACCAATTTGTGGCAAAACTCAAGCTTTTGCAAAGAATAGTTGTGAATTAAAAGAAGAGCTGTAAAATGTCAAAGGTCAAAGATTTAGAGAGAAGGGCTCTTGATAGTTTAACTTTTACTCCTATTCTTTACCAAAGATACGCAGACGATATCCTAGCAATTGTTCCTACCGAAAAAATAGATAAATTCATTAAAACTTTCAACAATATGGAAAATTCAATTAAGTTCACGATTGAAAAAGAGGAGAATAACTTTTATTTATTATCTAGATTTATTAATTATTAAAACTTCGGAAGGAAATTTAATAACATATTGGTATAAAAAAGCGTCTTGGTCAGGACGTTATTTGAATTGAAATTCTCATCATTTGTTTTCTCAAAAAGTTGGTCTAATTAAAGGTCTTATCGGTAGATGGTTTAAATTAAGTAATATTTAATTCCGCAAAGAAAATTGAGATCAACTAAAAATTACTCTTTTACAAAATAATTACCCACTAAAATTAGTAAACAAAATCATTAAAAAAAAGAATCCACGAAATTTGTAATAATTCATCTAAAAATAAAAAATGGATTGAAACTTATAATAAATATGATCTAAAGGTTTCATTTCCTTAGATTGAAGGTCTTTCTGAGCGTCTTAGAAGCGGTTTAAAAAAATATAACAATAATGTGTATTTTACAAACAACCACACACTTAATAAGTTTCTAAGTTTATGAACACAATCAATTTATACACAATACAATTATTTCAATAAAATTTGTTAATTATTTACAATATATTACATATTGTTAAGAAAATTTAAATTAGGTTTAATTTCAATTTCAATTTACCTTGAAGACCTGCAGCTAGGCTGAAACGCACATTGGTTATATCAATTAAAATTGACGAATGAAGATTCATTGACATCTGAATCCATTTTTATTTATATTGGACCGTATGACCAGAATAAAACGCATTCTCTCATTAATGATAATAACGACCAAAGAAATTTAACAGTGTGGATAAACTCTAATCACTGAATTTTTCACCTGTTTAGTTGCAAAATTTTTTTTTCAAGAAACTGTTTTTTGGGGTTTAAAATTCTTTTCATAGATCATTAAGATGGGGCGACCCATGTAACACTTAAAAAATAAGGGTATATTTTGGGATTTTTTGGGGGATGAGAAACATAACAAATCTTTCCACAAAACTCTTATGGTTGATTAAGGCACTTTTGAACTAAAAAATAATTTTTTTAGCTATAAATATGCATAACATTTTTAATTATAAGGGCAGATGTTGAACATGTTTTCAGCCGGGAGATGTGAAATTTCCCGCACTCTAGTTTCTCACAGATTCGTCTGAAACGAAAAAACAAAAAAGTTTCTTGAAACTTATATTCATAGCTACTGTGTGAACAAAAACAAGTTAAAAAATCATATTTTTTGACAAAATGGCGTCCTTAAAATTTTTTTTTAATTTTTAACCAAAAATTTGCATGAAATTGTTTTAAAAATAATTGTTTAAAAAACTTTTCCAGTTCAGAGAGGTTTATACAGAAGACAATCATTTCAACTATATGTGTAGGCAAGGATAACTCAATCGGTCAAATACTTTTTTAGTTATTTTGCCGGCAATGTTGAAAAATGTGAAATCAAGAAAAACGCGTTTAAAGACTTACTTGTTAAAAAAAGGCAGCCTCGGCGGGCTATCCCGAGCCGCGACGGGCGCCTTTTAGGGGTTAAAGAATGCACCTGCGACTCTGAAAGTTTTACATCATGTTTTTGGGATGACAAGCCTCCATTGAAGCAAAAATAATCGATTTTTTGAAGTCGTCACATGAGTCGCCCCCCTTAATGATCGACAGTTTGTAGAGAGAGCGGTCCTTCATGAATAAATTTCTTCAATTCTAACACAATTTCAGTCAATTGAAAAAGCAGGCGGGTCAATAAGGCCGTTTTTTGGGCAATCTACAGATTGGCCTCAAACATGTTTTATTTTATTCATCTAACTAGGTCTCATAACCCCTCAAAAGGATTTTTCCTTAGAGTGATCTGATTTCAAGATATA
>NC_046666.1:114239876-114253729 GCF_010883055.1 Belonocnema kinseyi | reverse complement strand
TAAAGAGTTCTTATCCACTGTATGTGATATTACTGCGTACATACATCTGTTCCAGATTATTTTATTGTAGTTTTATTTTATCAGTATCGACTAGTTTCATAGGATTGTAAGTTTTTTGCACAGGTACTTCATAGGCATGAGAGGCTACACTTTTTTTTTAATCCTTATTATTTAATAGTTCTGTACATCAGTCTCAGATTCTCTTTATTTTTTCAGGTGAAATAATTACTTGCGAATTAAGTTTTAATTACCACTTATTATGCCGAAAAAACAGTGTTCTTTTTGCGGCAAATTCTTAAAACCAAAGAGTCATCTATCAGTAGTTCAGGATGAACGGGCAATAAATGTTCTTAAAACTGCTTTTAATAGCTCCTTAACCATTCAGTCAAAGGTTTGCGATAGTTGTCGATGCTTTTCGATTAAAAAGCGTCGGATTATAGATGCAAAATAGATGAGTTCTTCTGAAAATGATTTATCAAATGTTTTAGAACCAGGTAAGGCAGATTTATAAAAATTCAGAATCTTCCAGTGAAGATGGAACTTCAGATTCTGACTGTAGGAAAATCAAACTTCCAATAAGAAAATGTATGATTTCTCAATCCAGATGCATTGTCTGTCATCATAAGAATAATCGTATCAGAATCAAACCTTTTGCTGCATTGAGGGTTTACGTCGATTACGTTGATAATGGTTTTCTTAAGAAAGAGGCTGTTGCGTCTATACAAGCCACCTCTGATTTTACTCACATAAACGCTGAGTCGATTTCTAAGCTTCTGAATGATTTGCGTAAGGAGGCAAGAAAAACAGGGTTGAATTTTGAGGATCCATCTGCGCTTGAGGATAAAGATTACTATAGGCTCGCCGGTTTGACAAAAAATCAATTTAGTGACGTTGCACAGTACTTGTCAATTGAAGTGCGTTCGACAAAAAGGCGTTCTGTGCGTTTGTGCCTTGCATCATTGTTGATCAAGTTGCGCACAGGTCTTTCCAATGCGATTTTATCAACTATTTTTGGCATAGAAAAACGAAGAGTTGGCAGAGGAATTACGACAGAAAGGAAAGCTCGGATGTCCTCCTTTGTACCTCATCATCTTAGTATAGGTCACATATCACCCGAGTCAGTCATTAAGGACCATACTACATCAACGGCAAAAACGCTATTCACAAATGGAGAAGATGTATGTATCCTTGTAGCTGATGGTACATACATGTTTATCCAAAAGAGTAGCAATTACTCTTTTCAAAGGCGGACTTATTCTATGCATAAAGGAAGGAATCTGGTCAAGCCCATGATGTTAGTAACGACGACAGGATATATAGTGGATGTTTTCGGTCCGTATTTTGCTGATGGAAAGAACAACGACGCTAGTATCTTTGAAAGACTTTTAAAACAAGATTCAATAAAACTGCGTACATGGATGCCCTCAAACTCTGTTATCGTTGTCGATCGCGGTTTTCGGGACTGCCTGAAGTTTTTAGAAGATCTTGGATTCGTTTTAAAATGCTTCATTTTCTTCAAAAAGGATCACAGCACACTACGATTGAAGCAAACGAATCAAGGCTCGTTACTAAATTTCGATGGGTGGTTGAAGCAGTCAATGGGTTGATAAAAACTTGGAGAGCCTTAAGTGATGTTTTTCCAAATAGTCAAATCCCGTACATCGGCGATTACGTCAGAATAGTCTGTGCCCTTTGTAATGCTTTCCGACCTCCTAGAATTCATGCTAATTCCGATGATCATCTGATCGCTGAACGAATGTTGCGATTGGCTTCGCAGCTTAATCGCCTGCAAGAGCGAGCAGAAAAGGAAAACTGGGCAAAAAGGAGGGCATCGTGGCTTCCTATAACGCAAGAGACACTACCTGATTTTCCTAGTTTAACTCTTGATGAATTGCGATACATCACACTCGGAGTATATCAGCTGAAGCAAGCCCAATCGTATACCGAGGAACATTTATCTGATGATGGAATGTACTCCCTTCTTGTTCACAAACAGGAGGAAGGCATTCTAAGAGTACAAATCCAGTCTCGGCATACATCTTCTAAAGTGTATAACTTATGGATAGAAACTAATCCTGGACCAAATCCGATAAGTGGTTGGTACTGTCAGTGCAAAAGTGGTGCAAGAGTGGTAGGAAGTTGCGCTCACATTGCCAGTGTTATGTGGTATCTTGGTTACTCTAGATATAACCAAAACACTCCCAGACCTTCACGTGAATTCGAAAGTCACGTGAATGATGCATCGTGTTGGTCGGAAAATGAAGGAGAAGCAGCATCATCTTCAGATGACCAAACCAATTCTGACGAATAAGGCTGTTGCAGAGTGCCTAGCCTCTAATCGACCATAAGTTCTGATTGCCTGTAAACTAATATACCTTTTCTTAGAAAAATATCTCCAAGATTATTTCGATTATTTTATAGAAATTATTGCTAATAAATCTGATAAAGTAGGACATTTTTACTCCTTTCATGATCACAAACCTAATAAAGTATAAAAATGAGCCCTATTTTGAAGGCTAAGTAGCTCGAGAAAAATGATGGCTTTAACATATGTTGTAACGCATATACGTGCGCAGTTTTTGGCCAAGTATGATCCTGCGTGAGCAATACTAACAATGTGAAACTTAGCATGATTTGAATGAAAGTGCGAAAACCCATATAAAATACGAACTTAAAAATGACTGTATCTTGAAATCAGATCACTCTTAGGAAAAATCCTTTTAAGGGGTTATGAGGCCTAGTTAGATGAATAAAATAAAACATAAGTGAGGCCAATCTGTAGATGGCCCAAAAACCGGCCTTATTGACCCTCCTCTTTTATATTTTTCCTATTAAGTGCCGCAATGATTGCATTTGCTACATGTTATTACTTTTTTACTGAGTGATATCAGTCTGATAATTCCATTAAAGAATTGCAAAATACCAACGGTGCAATGTACAAAATTTAATGAAAGAATTTTGCACATAAAAACCAAATGGAAAGCTTATTACGAATATTATTATGTGTTACGATCTAATACAAACATTTTCTTAAAATTCATATATAATAAAAAAAAATTATTTTTAAACATTAGTTCATGACAATACTTGCAAAGATTTCTAAACAATTCCAAAATTGTCAAAAAGTATTGTGATAGGTTTAAAGGACTTTTTTTTACTCGACAGGATTTTCATAATTTGTAAAGATATCCCGACCCTCAACAAATACTACGTAAATAATATTACATTTTGAACAACAGAAAACAACTCATACATTTTTAAACATCTAAAAAAAATTGACAGCTTCTTGAGGATTTTTAAGCTGTTTCCAATAAAAATAATTGCTGTCCAGCTTTTAAAAAGTGTTATGCACTTTATTTATTCACTGGTTGATTTGCCCATTTACAGTATTGAAAACGATAACGTGAGTTATGAACTGTACCACTTCATTTGAACTGTTCCATTTCGTGAAAGTTAAAAATAGAAAATACAGTTGAACTCAATTTAATTGAAAAATACTTTAAGTGAAAGATTTTACTATATTCTATTTTCTACATGTACATTATTCAGTATTTGAATGGAAACAGGTCTCACTTACGAAACCTTTTAAACGTCACTTATAAAACTTGTAAGTTTGAACTTACAATTATATTATTACAAGTTTTTGCGAATGTGTCTGTTGGTCTGTCCGTTCGTTCATGGACGGTAGTGTCTGTCGATTTGTAGTTGTTAGCACCATATCTTTCGAAAGAATTGACAGATTTGATTGGCCTTTAGTAAACTCTTTTAGTCTCTTGAAATTAAGGTGAAATTCGTTATCCAGCCATTTGGGATAAAGATTCAAAAAGTGACCGCATTTTGAAAATTTTTGAAATCACTTTTGTCCGAATTTGAAAATTCTATGTACGGATATGTATAGTCTCGAAACAGACGAACAATTTCTCCTGCTTAATGTATTCACTGGAAAAAAAATTACCGAAGTTATAGAATTTTTGAAATTCCAAAAAACAGACGAAAATGAAAATTTTAAGTGAAACGACGCACGATATGATAAAAACTTAAAAGAAGAAAAACGTTGCATTTTGAACACCCTACAAGATTATCCTAATAACATTTTGAATTTTTTTGGAAAATCCAAATTTTGATTACACAAAACATAATCCAAAAACAAAATGCCAGTTTTTAGTCAAACTATGCAAAACACAACAAAATAAAAAGAGACAAGAATTATGCGCACAACAAATATCTACTTATTTGTAATTATTAACATTTTGATACGATGCGTAGTTTTTATTTCATTCGAAGAAAACAACATTGAAAGGAGAACAGTTAAATTTTTGGACAAATGATAAAAGGTACCAAAAAGTGAGGCAAAATTTGTTCATTTCAAAAAGAGCTACACCTTTTTTATGAAACATTTTAAAATAAATTGCGTAGTTTTTGTTTTAATTCTTAAAAAACAACATAGGCAATAAAAAAATAAGTTTTTTGGAAAACGATGCAAGGTACGAGAACGGATGAATGAAGAAAAATTGTCCATTAAAAAAAATATCTACAAATCTGTAATGAACTTTCGTTATCAAAATACATTCAACATGACAAAAGAAAAATATATAAGTTTTGGAAAAAGGACACAAGCTACAATATCATTTTAACAAATAAAATTTTTCATCTAAATTTTATCTACGAAATTTCTTAGAACCGCTTCTCGCTAGGATGCGCATTTTTATTTATACGCCTAAAATGTTAAAAATTACAAGATTGATCGTCGACATTTTGAAAACTATTATTATGTTTTTATAAAACTTTTCCTCGGGTAAACCCGGTTATACATCATAGCCACGGACTAAGTCAAGTGACTGATGAGATTAGAATGTTGTGTTAATTCAACTAATTTAATACGATGCTTGAAACCTCTTGCGATGATGTTGTAGGTATACAATTACGAGCGGCCACGATCGTTGGAGGTGACAACAATCACCTTTGGATGCTTTCTAAGAGCTACCATCTGCCACTCCACGGGTTTTTAGTCGCTCACTTCCTGATTGTCAAGAAAGTTTCTTACAATGCGACAGGGGTTTAATAAAACCGCCTTCTGCGCTGTTGCCAACACCCTACTGACTCCTAAATGTTCAAGATGTTCAGTGCATCTTGCATGCACATTGCCTGTAGCCGAAATCACAATGGGATGAAAAGATGCATGATTCGTATTCCTCCATATGGTCTTTATTTCATGCCTTAACTCGCTATACTTGTGGATCTTGGTTGTATAGGTTTACTGCAAATTTCGGTTAAGCGGACAAGCAATGTCGATGATGCAGACTCTTCCACCTTTTTTTCTCGCATCACGATGTCAGGTCGATTGGCCCGGATGTAATGATCCGTTTGGATAGTAACAACCCAATATAAGAGGTAATCTTCCCTTTCTAAAACGGGCATTGGAATGTATCTATATAATGGCATCCATTCTTTTAAGGGTTCTAGGTTTAGGGCAAGCTGTTGATGTATAATGCCCGCTACATTATTATGTATGTGCGTATATTCTCTCTGAGCCATTACGCCACAGCCATCAATAATGTGCTCGATGTATTCGTTGATATCTCCACATAATCGGCACCGGTCAACCACGTCTTGATTCAACACGTGTTTGCGATAATTCCTGGTGCTGACAACCCTATCCTGTATCGCAATGACGAATCCTTCCGTCTCTGGATACAGAACACACTTTCTGAGCGAAATATTGGATGCCTCACTATCCACTTCATTTTGATCTAACGATTTGGGGTGCTCGCCATGGATGGCTTTCTGCCTCCATTGTATTTCTAATTCCTCTATGGTTTCTGCTCTGATATTGCTGCCCTGAGTTTTTTTTGACCTAAGGTCGATACAAATGAATAGCAATGTAAGATACAAATATGAACAAAAAGTAATCAAGTGCAACCAGATTATGCTGCAGAATAAAAAGAAGTAACTTACAATAATTGTACAAGAGACAAAATGATTTAAGCTTATCAAGACATTCACGTCGCCAGAATGAATGCTCTTATTTATAGAATCTGCCGGACATACAATGCAACTTTGCGCAGCTCGTGTGGACAATTAGAGTATAAACGACTCAGCCAATACTGGCTATTGACTGTCTTGGTTGCTGGGTGACCTAAGATTGATATTCTTGAGTCAGAATAAACAGGACAAACAGCTCTCAAATAATGAAGGTCCTCTGATACTGACAGGTTACATATAGGGCAGAGTCTAGCAGGGTCATAAGTAAATTTATATTCTCCAAAACGTATACCACACCTGATAGAGCTCACAAGTCTAAGTTGAACAATAATAAAGGTTATATAAAAAGGTAATGTAAGATGCTGATATGATTGAAAGTCCGGATACAGTTTAAGATGTGGGATGGCTCGGAGACTACTTGAATCGAGGGATCTTTCATAGTCGGAATTCCAGAGACAATCAGAAAAGTTATTTAGAAAACATCCATATTTTCAACGAGCTTCGCAGAATCCAAGTCAAGCCATATTTTCACCGAGTATACCATAACTTTTGATTTTGCTCTGTTGACCGTTAAAAAATTGCTCATACAGTATTGGGCGATAAGGTTAATTTTTGCTTATAAGTCAGCCTGAGAGTAAGCGAATAAGACCATGTCATCAGCATAAGCAAGTAGGATAACGTCACATAAGTGATCTATTTAAATTCCATGCATACTGTGATTTCAAAAGTAATCTTCTAGGTTATATATGAAAAGTGCAAAAAGGAGAGGACTAAGAATCTCACCTTGAAGCACCCCACAAGTTACGTTTACGGACAAAGTCAGACCCTTGAAAGTGCGACTAGACATGTTAGCGTTATCATAGATTTTTTATAGTTCATATAAGTTTAGTGGAGATGCCTATCCTTAGAAGTTTTCTCCATAGATGACTTTTTGAAATCTATATAAAAAACAAAGATTTGTCCCTTTGAGATAGACAAATGAATTTGAATTTAAAAAGTTAGGGTATAAATATGCTCAATACAAGTTCTTCCAGGCGTGAAGCCGGCCTGATTTTCTGGGAGAATGTTTACCTCGTTGACCCACGCAGTTAATCTCGTCAACAGGACTTGAGAGAAGATCTTCGTAATACTATTTATAAGGGCAATTCCCTGGTAATTATGAGGGTCAGATTTATCACCCTTTTTATAAAACATAAATGCATGTATTTTGGACCAGCTAGCTGGTACTCTTTCCTCAGCCCAGATCCCGTTTAAAAGGCGTCCTAAGTACTCTATCCAATTTTCTGGAAGGTTTTTGAAAAATTCATTGGGAATCCCATCCTCGCTCGGTGTATCTATTGACATCTCAATAGATAGATAGATAGATAGATAGATAGATAGATAGATAGATAGATAAACGTTTATTTTTCGGCCTGCTGGCCTTAAAAAATTGACTTACTTACACTTCCATTTTTTTACAGAATTTTCTGACAACTACGTCTTACAAAGTACTATCCCTCTACACCTTATAACTAATCCGCTCGCTCCTATAGCCTAACCTTCCTCGCTGCGTCTCGCCTCGCACGCATTTCGCTCTTTTGTCGCTATGCCTCGCATTACCAGCCTCTGTCTCCGGGGCTAACACCTAATACTTAACTACTATTTACAATATTTACATTTCTCTTAAATCTACCTCCTCTCCTATTTACAATCTTTCCTTGTCCATTCCTCTTCCTCCTTCCTTCTCTTCTTCTCTATCTTACCCAACACCCTCTGCACCCATGCTACTGCACTTTTGTCAACCCTTTCATGCAACAATACCTCCATGCTTATCACCCTCCTTTCTACCTCTTCACATTGCTCCAACCAATGCTCCAATTTTGCATCCCCCTTCCCGCACAATTCACACAATCTCTTCTCTTTAGAAAGCCAGAACCTATTATAATTCTCCATGCAACCGCACCTCACTCTCGCTATAAGTTCCTGACTTCCTTGCTCTTCTTTCTTATACAAATATTGCGCTCTCTCCCTAGGCATAAGCCACAAATAGTTTCCGTTATACCTTGACTCTTATTTTCTTCCCTCCTCCCAAAATTTCTCCTCGTATTTACACGCTCGACTCCCTGTTATAATCCCTAAACTCCTTCCTGTCTTTCTCCTGACAATATATTTCGGCGTATTCCTTGCCAACCCCAGTATCCACTTTAGATACCTCTCCTGTACCCTATTTACCTCCTCACTTACCTTCCAATCGCACACCTCCACTCCGTAAAATAAGACACTCATCACTAGCGAATCAAACAATTTCATTCTCCTTTGAAAATCATCTGCGAACAATCTTTTACCCAGCCCCCACACCTGCCTAATCACCACATTTGTCCTTCTCACTCTCTCTTTTATATGACAATCCACTCCCCCATTCCTTCGAAACAGGAAGCCCACGTACACAAACTCTTTGACCTCCTGCACCGCTTTTCCCTTCCACTTCCACTCCCCTCTTATCTCGCCCACCTCCTTTCCAGAACACCATAATCTTCGACTTGTCCACATTTAACTCTAACCTATTCTTGTCAAAGTAACATCTCAACCTCTTCATCATCTCCTTTAAAGCCTGTTCGCTCTTTGTCAACAGCACTATGTCATCTGAATATGTGAGTGAACATATCCTGACTCCTCCTACCCCAACTTCTCCTAGCACTCTGGCCGCTAGCTTACTTTTCATATCCGTGATCAAAATTGCAAAAAGCGTTGGGCTAAGCGGGCACCCTTGTCTCAACCCCCTATCCATCCAGAATCCCTCAGAGATTCCCTCCCCTCCTCTCACCCTCTCTTTCGTCTCCTCATATATCTCCCTTACCCTCTCGATCAGGTCCCTCTTCACTCCCCTCTCTTCCATTGCCTCCCACAACGTAAATATTGTCAATAATGCCATTACTCTCTCTAAAGCCCACCTGCGTCTCCGGCAATATTCCTTTCCCCTCAAAATCCTTTCGCAGCCTATCTGCTAACACCATCGCGTATATTTTGTACGCAGTATTCATGAGCGTAATTCCTCTATAATTTTCCTGCCTCTCCCTATCGCCTTTCTTATACAGTGGTACGATCAACCCCTCTCTCCACCCTCTTGGGAATCCCACCCCCTCCATACTTTTTTCACTACCCCTTTAGCCTCTGCCTTACCACTTGTGTGCCAAATAGCCACGCTTCGTTCTCTACCCCGTCAATCCCTGCTGCCTTCGATTTTTTCAACTTCCCTATCTGCTTCTCTATCTCTTCGTCATTCAGCTCCTCTTCATCTACCTCTCTGTTTTTTCTAATCCCCTCATCTCTCTTTTGAGTATCTGACCCCTGAAATGAATCCTTTTACATCTCAATAAAGAGGGTTTAATTTCATCAATCGAGATATTACAGTCCAATAAAGGATGTTTGTTTACAATCCACTGTATGCAAATGGAAGCCTCAATCGGATAAAGAGAAAAAAGGTCTTGCCATGCATCCATGCTTCCATTGTTAGTCGAAGGAGACCGCAATCTAAATCTATTGACCGCTGCCCAAAAATCCTTAGAATTATTACAAGCCGCTAGTGAATTCAGCAGTGCATATTCGTATTGCCTCTTCTTGGACCTACGTAACTCTAGAAAAGATCTTTTGATTTCTGGATATATTGCCCCTACGTATCGGCAAACCCCAACCTTTTAAAGACAAATAAAGATTGTCGAAGCCTACGGCGCGTGTCTCTACACTCTTAATCATCCCAAAGTTTCTTCCGTTGGATTTGCCAATATTCTATTGTCTATTGCGCCAATATTACACGCAACAAAACCGTTAACTCTCATACCCTGAAATCCAAGAAAAGTATAATTTTCTGGAAAATCTTTAAGGAATCTCCCATTTAATATCATTTGCTCACCACTTTCAAGAATTTTAACAAGTACATCCCCCCTTGCATTGCCTTCAGAGTCCAATGATCTTCGCTTATACAATGCTGCAGAGTTTTCGGGGGGAATAACCCTTCCAAGTGAATCGCCTCTTAAAAACATTGGTCAATCTGGATAACCCAATATGACCCCGGAAAAGTCCTCCTCAAAAGTTTGCTCGAACAGCTTAGCATCCATAGATGGTTGATAATAAACATTACCCACAATAAATAGAAATGCCTTCCGCCAAAATTTAACACAAATACATGTAAGAGAAATTATTAAAATTTTAAAGTTCAATGCAGCTTTGTTTATAAAAATTGTTAAACCCCACTAGGGCGACTGACTATAGCAGAACGTTGTGTATTACTCACAATACCGGTGTGATAAGGGGTCCAAACAGGGGATTCTAAATTCTGTAAAGTTACCCATGTCTCGCAAAGACAGATGATGTCCGAGCTGAGTACGTAATTTGCGATATCAGAAAATTTCTAAAGGCCGTGAGTATTCCAGAAAAACATGCGAAGATTGCTACCCTTAAGAGATTGAGATATGATATTACGATTAGCGACTTCTTTCTCTGCTGCAAGTTGCTAAACCTGACCAGGCCTAGTACATTTTTGACTTTTAGACTGAGGTTTTTCCGGCTTTGATGCAATTTTTCCTATAAAGGAGTCCAGGGAACAGAGAGTTATGCGCTTTTGTCGTTTTATGGATTTTTTTCTTAACGAGTAGTGTGTTTCGGTCGAAATTTGTTCATTTCCTTTTTCATTTAGGAGGTATTCGCCCTCCGGAGGAGTGAGCTGACGGTCCCCCAGTATAAGACCTCAATGACAAAAACATTTAAAACATATAAATGATCAGAAGAATTAATGAAATATATATTACTTATATCCAATATAAATATAATAATAATTATAATATGTAAGGCTACAACTTAAGTTGCAAAGTAAAGAATCTTTGTTCCTTTAAATTCTTAAAAATCTCAAGTTTTGAAGGAAATATTTTTAAAAAATAGTAGTAATTGTAATTAAAATGTTTGAGGGAATCATTTGGAAAAAAGTCAATGACACGAATGATAAATAAGAAAATGGATTTAATATAATGTACATATTTATTTAAATTGAACCAAATATCATATATACATTTATACAGTTCAATAATTTGTTTCTTAATCTTGAAAGTTTTTTTCTCGCTGCATTCAGCCCCTAAGAATTTTATTTAAAAATATATATTTAAAAGAGATTTTGAATTAAATAGTTAATTATATTATTGCAAACCTTATTTCTAAAATAAACAGACTATAAGCTATTAAAATATATAAACAAACGTACAGTACTCATGACGTACAGTTGGAGGAAATTCATTTTTTTCATTCAAAAATGTCCAGAGCCTTCAAATTTCTTGCGATTTTGAATTTTTCTGTTTTAAATTAAAGATCATTAAATTCTATAGATCTTGACGCTCAGAAACTTTGTCTCTATTTTGTTATTAATAGTTTTTCCAGTCAAAGTATGAACAAACTCTTTATCGGTGAAAAATTTTTTTTTTGCTAAAAGTGCTTCCCATTAATGTAGGAATGACATTTAATAACAAAAATAATTTAAAAGTTTATAATGATCACTGTGATAAATAATTTTTGTGTCAAAATATGAGAATTTGAGATTTTTCAAATTATAATTTCCTTCAATGGCCAGAACGACTTCAGGTATTCCTTGAAATAATAAATATTTAATAATATTTGATAAAATATAAAAATTTAAATTTTTGTAAACAAATTAGGTAAATAAATTTAAAACGTTTGCCCTTTCGCATAGAAAATTTTTTTGCACTGGAAATGTTTGACGCTATTGGACGAATGGCTGCTAGTCACAAAAATATTAAAAGAGTTAACAATAACCACTGTTATTAACAATTCTTGTGACAAAATATTTAAACTTAAGGTTTTATCAAATTTAAATTTTCTTTGATGGCCGGTGGGTTATTGTCAAAAGATTTTGTATTGAGTGAATCTTAGCATGTAGTGTTATGATTCATTTCCAATCTATTACGATTGAAAACCCGACTTTTCCCGAGTGATACTGCCAACATTGGGACATTTTTTATGTAAATTGTTTATAAACATGTAAGCTGTTATATTCCACTAAATATGATCAAAGACATACTTTTTAGGAATATCTGTAGCCATTGTAGCGATTAAAGAAAATAAATTTTTTTATAAAACCTTACATTTGAATATTTTGTCACGAGAATTATTCATAACAATGGTTATTGTTAACTTCTCAAATATTTTTGTGACTAGCAGTTATTTGCCCAACAGCTTAAAATATTTTCAGTATAAAAAAAAATTTCTATGCGAAAGGACCAAAATTTTGAATTTCTTTAACTAACGTATTTACAAAAATTTAAATTGTTATATTTTATCAACTATTATTAAATATTTATTGTTTCATGGAATACCTGAAGTCTTCCTGGCGCTTGAAGGAAATAATAATTTGAAAAATCTGAAATTATAATATTTCGCCACAAGAATTGTTTATAACAATAGTTATTATAAACTTTTTTATTATTTTTGTTATTAAATGTAATTCCTACATTAATGTGAAGCACTTTTAGCAACAAAAAATTTTGCCGATAATAAGACTATTTGTTAATTTGTTTATCAAATTTGTTTCCAACAAATAAATGGAATGATAAACAAATTATTTGTATTTTATGAGTCCCTAAACATTAATTTTAGACAATATAAAATTTTCCTGATCAGTTATCAAAGTGTAAAAAATTGTTATGGAGAAAATTTCAGTTTTTCCATGCTTTAAGTAGAAAAATTATTAATAAACAAATAGAAAAGACAAAAGTTCGGATCGTCAAGCTGAACGAAAAAAGTGAATTTCCTCCTACTTTCCGTCATGAGTACGGTCCGTCTGTTTATAGAGTTTAATAGTTTATAGTCTGTTCATTTTAGAAATGAGGTTTGCAATAATATCATTAACTATTTAATTCAAAATCTCATTTAAATAAAATTTTTTAAATAAAATTATTAGGGTTTGAATGCAGCAAGAAAAAAACTTTCAAGATTAAGCAACAAATAAATGATTGCACTGTATAAATGTGTATACGATATTCGATTCAATTTAAATAAATATATACATCATATTAAATAATATTAAATCCACTTTCTCATCTATTAGTCTTTTTATTAACTTTTTACCAAATTATTCCCTCTATACACAATATATGTCATATATATTTTTATTAATTCCTCTGATTATGTATATGTTTTAAATATTGTTGTCATTCAGGTGTTTAATATTAATTTTTTCATTAGCTACATTAATAATTTCAACAAACAATAATTTTATTTAAATTTGGCAAATAATAAAATCAATAATATGTGCAAAATAAATCACAAAAATATAAAATTCGAACTGCTTTCAAAATGTATTTCAAAATTAAATTCTATTCATAATAAACTACATATTTTCATGACTTTTTCTTTTTTAAAATAATTAGTAATAGTTAGACATATTTTTTCATCTATTTTTTTGTCTATTTGCAAATATCATCAAGTTTTTAATTATTTTTGCTTTTTCTTAATGCAATTCAATGAAAAAGATAGACCTATTTTTTGTGGCGCCATCTGTTGCATTAGTTTAACCGACAATTCCCCTCAGGATCGCAAGAAAACCGAAAAGTGGGGCGATGCATGGGACTGGTACAAAGATACTGGTAACTTTGAATAAATGTAAACAAAAAAATACTAATAATACCCCTAATACTGAAGTCAAGTTCCGAGTGCTTCAGCAGCCTCCTCCGCTGCTTTGTACAGAAACGCTCCTTTGCCCACTTCTTCGTGATTCCTGACCATTTTAAGATGACGAGCTTCGTGGACATTTTTCCGGTGAATCCGACCTCTGGGCTATCAATTATTGTGTGTATAATGCAGCGAGAGCTTTGGCCAATGCGAACCGTAAA
>NC_046666.1:114236065-114239776 GCF_010883055.1 Belonocnema kinseyi | reverse complement strand
GTCTCGGTCACGTTAGCCGGCGGGGTGGAGCCGGGGCGCACACTGAAAGTTGTTTAATTCCAAACTGAACGTGAGTTTCCGTTTACCGCATTCGCCATCACTATAGCAATCTTTGCTATAGCTGAGTCGGTCGGCTGGCTCTGTACGCCAAAAATGTTGTGAACACTGAATTACCTAATTATATTAAAATTAAAGAGAGCCTAACAGTATGCTATCTTTATTATAATTTTTAGCTTGATTAATTTCTCTTACGGTTGATTTGAAAACAGAAATTTTCCAGATAATGAATAAATAAATTTAAAAAAAATTCTTTTCGTACTTCAAAATTGTAGTGAAATTTCAAAAATTATTTTTGAAAACTAAACTTGAAATTTAAAGAGAATTGAGATCAATTTTCAAATTAATTAAAGTTTAGTTAAATTCCAAATTTAAATAAACTATTTTGTTGAAAATTTGATTATTGTGGGAATAATTCAATTGGGTTTTTAAAAAAATCATATATTCTGTTTCATAATTAAACTAATTTTGTTGAATAATCTTTTTTTTTTTTGGTAAAAAATTTAATTATTGTTTTTAATTTTCGTCTTTTTAGATAGAAGATTCATCCCTCTTGATTGAAAATTGGTATTTTTTTTTAATTGAAAATTTATGTTTTTTGATCGAAAATTAAACTTTATTGTTGAACATTTGTCTTTTTGGCTCAAAAATTCATCTTTTTGCTTGAAAATACTAATCTATTTTGAACGAAAATTAAAACTATTTTTGAAACATCATTTTTTCGTGTATTCAACTGTTTTGTTGAAAATTTTTCTTTTTGGATAGAAAATTCGCCGTTTTTTATCAAAAGTTTCATCTTTTGTGTTGTGTAGAAGTCATATTTTTGGTTGCAAATTCATCTTTGTTGCTTGAATACAAACTGTTTTGTTAAAAATGTAAATGTCCTCTAAAAAATCATCTTTTTAGCTTAAAAATTCAACTGTTTGGTTGAAAATTCCACTGTTTTTGGTTGAACTTTAATATTTTTTGTTTAAAAATTCGACCATTTTGTTTAAATTTTAAATTTTTGGTGAGAAATGCAACTATTTTGGTAACAATTAAATTATTTGGTAAAAATTTAACTATTTTGTCAAAAAATCAATTTTTTTGGTCGAAAATTCAAATGTTTTGTTGAAAATTCCTCCCTTTTGATTGAAATGTCATTCTTTTTGGTAGAAGTGGCATATTTTTATATAAAAATTCATCTTTATTGATTGAAAAAAAACTGTTTGATGGAAAATTCAACATTCTTCTGAAAAATTGAACTATTTGGTTGAAAATGCGACTGTTTTTGGTCAAAGTTTTTTTTTCTATGAAAATTAATTAATTTTGTTAAAAATTAAACTTTTTCATTGAAAATGCAACTGTTTTTGGTTAAATTGTAATCCTTTCTTTCTGAAATTAGACCATTTCCTTGTAAAATCAACTGTTTTGTTAGAAATGGAACTCTTTTGTTGAAAATTTGATTTTTTTAGAAATATTACTTGTTTGTTAAAAAAATCATATATTCTGTTTCATAATTGAACTAATTTTGTTGAATAATCTTTTTTTTTTTTTTTTTGTAAAGCATTCAACTTTTTTAAAAATTTCGTCCTTTAAGATAGAAAATTCATCTCTCTTGAATGAAAATTGGTATTTTTTTATTGAAAATTTATCTTTTTGGTCGAAAATTAAACTGTATTGTTTAACCTTTCTCTTTTTGGCTTAAAAATGCATATTTTTGTTTAAAAAAACTAATCTATTTTGTTCGAAAATTAAAACTACTTTCTTGAAAAATAATCTTTTTTCCGAATATTTAAGTGTTTTGATGAAAATTTTTCTTTTTGGATAGAAAATTCGCCGTTTTTTATCAAAAGAATAGCAACTTTTTTTGTTTGCAATTTAATCTTCTTTTAAAATTTGGCCATTGGTTTGAAAATTTAACTATTTGGTTGGAAGTAGAACTATTTTATTAATAATTGAATTATTTTCTTAAAAATTTAACTATTTTGTTAAAAATCTTAATTTTTCGTCGACAATTCAACTTTATTATTGAAAATTCATCTTTTTGGCCTGAAAATTTATCATTTTGGTAACAAAATAGAACTTTTTGGGGGTTTATAGCCAATCTTCAACATTGCTCAAAAAACATAAATTGACCATTTTTGAATGCTTCAAACACCACTAAATTTTTTCCGAAAAAACAAAACAATAGCATGTTTCTTTGATTCAAGCTGAAGAAATTTTAGGTTCGACATATTCAACTTTTTTCAAAATTTTTGCATAGGACTCAATCCAAAAAACATGCATTTTGGCTATTTTAAAAAAATTGTAAATTGCGCGAAAATTTTTTGAACATTTTTCGCGGGCTACGTATATTCAAGTTTTAAATTTTTTGTTTTGTTGTGTTGGTATACTCGTCACGATCATATATTCACAGTTTTGACTATATAGCTCGTGTTGTTTTTCTGGCAGAGGCGTCAGAGTTTAGAAGGGTTTGGTGTGCTCGGCAATTTTCTTCTTTCGAAAAAAATGGAGCAAAGAGTTTGCATTAAATTGTGTGTTAAAAATGGAATCCAGTGCTCTAAAACTCTTGAAATGTTGATAGTTGCATACGGTGAGTCTACTCTGAGTAAGAAAAATGTGTATAAGTGGTACAAGCTGTTCCAAGAAGGCCGAGAGAATGTCGAAGGCGAACCTCGCCCTGGACCTCCCAGCACGTCAACAACAGATGAAAACGTTCAAGCAGTGGAAGAAATGGTGTTGAAAAATCGCCAAATTACCATCAGAGAAATTGCTGAAGATGTTGGCATATTGGTTGGCACATGCAATGCTATCTTTTCGGCCTTTTTGGGTATGAGACGTGTTTCAGCGAAATTTGTTCCAAAACTGCTTAATTTTGATCAAAAGATCCATCGCATCCTGAGTCTCCAAGACCGGAAAAAGCACGTCAAGTTCGGTCAAATGTGAAGGTTTTGCTCACTGTCTTCCTAAATTACCGTGGCGTAGTGCATCAGGAATTCTTACCACAAGATCGTACGGTCAGTAAGGAGTATGACCTTCAAGTTATGCGCCGTTTGCGAGAGGCGATACGCAAAAAACGTCCGCAACTTTGGAAAAACAATTCGCGGCTTTTGCATCACGATTATACACCTGCTCATTCATCCTTGCTTATGAAAGATTTTCTGAATAAAAACAGCACCACAGTCATGCCTCAGCCTCCATATTCACCGGATTTGGCCCCCAGTGACTTTTTTCTTTTCCCAAAACTGAAGAAACCCATGGTTTTATAGCTCAAGGCTATACCACAAAATGATTATCAGAAGTGCTTTGATGATTGGAAAAAGCGTTGGCACAAGTGTATTACATCTGAGGGGGATTACTTTGAAGGAGTCAACATAAATATTGAGGAATAAATGAATATTTTATGAGAAAACCATAAAGTCACCTTATATTTATATATATATATATAATTAAAAATTTGTCATAAGGACAACCGCAGGATTTCGCTGGGAGCGAGCCAAGGACAACCGCCTTCTGCATTTTTCCCGCAAGTGTTCTAGCATATTGTTGACACGCAGGGATGCTTTTTACGCTATTAGCGAGTGAAAGCTTGGCACCTCCAAGAGCGCCGATGATAAGGACGATCAGTTTAACAGAATATTCCGGGTACAATCGTTGCAACTCCCTTATAAG
>NC_046666.1:114231887-114235965 GCF_010883055.1 Belonocnema kinseyi | reverse complement strand
CCCACCACTGACCCATGCCCTATCTAGGACTTAATGTCTTTCAAGTGACTTAATCGAAAAGAACAATATTCTGAGCTGAAAGGTTAGTTATAGTAATTTAAATATGATTATTATATTCTGCAATAAACTACTATATATTAAGCTGCTGAAATATTATATGGTATTTCAAAAAACGTATCTATTAAAATATGTTTTGTGAAATATTTCAGTCTTTGGAGTTTAATGAAAATAAACTGTTATTTATAAAATATACGTTATAAATTTTATTGTTGTCTGAAATCAAAGGTTACATCATTTTTATATATTCTTGTGTATATTTTAATAATTATTTATTTAATTTACAAGACTTGTTTTTTAAATTAATTTTAAATCACGCGCCAAGTACGGCCAACCAGCGCGCAGCCCTAACGCAAACGCAGTAAGACTAGGTTCCAACATTGGCATCATAGACCATTTCATTTAAGAAACTGACATTGCGCAAGCGCGAAAAATATATAATACTTCCATGTGAGTTGCGGTCAATTTCTCGGTGAAACGTATGTGGAAATAGTAAACATTGACAAAAAAAAACTATTTCGAACCATTGGAAGTCAAAAAACTTTCCAAAAAAGAAATGCCTAATGTACCAAGAGAAAATTCATTGAAAATAAAAAAGGTTGGTGTGCACAAGAAGTGCTGTGTGCGCGAAATGCAGTAAAAGTGATATGTGGGTGGGGTATGTGCGCGAAGAGACGAGTACTTTTCAAGCATGGACGTAGGAAACACGGGAATAGGCATGCTATCCTAACTTGGTCGAGCGGGGTTGAATTCACGGGAGGGGGGAGAATTCCATGAGTGGGGAGAGCCGCCATCTTACGATGTGCCATTTGATTATGCGCACGAGCATTTTTGCCGACAAACTGTTCATGAAAATATAAACATGTGGGCACTGCCATGTTTGTCGCGGTACATCAAAAGGTGGCGCACTTCCCCCCTCATTGCTTCACCCCCGCAATGACATGCCTAGTCCCTTATTTCCTATGTCCATGTTTTCAAGCATACAGGATGTAAAGAATGATTCAATAAATTCATTATTTTCATGATAAAAATATTTGATTTATTTATAAATTTTCAGAGTGGTCTAAATAGAAGAAATGATAAGGAATTTTAAATTAAAAAAAATTAATAACAATAAAATTAAATCGAATAATAAATTGTTGTGACTATAAATTAATAATTCTTCAATGGTTTTTTATTAATGAACATTCAATGCAATACAGTGCTGAGTCACAAATTTAATTTCGTGAAATTCTAACGATTCAAGACTTTATTTTAAACAATTCAGTTTCGAGTTGTTTGATTTTGAATTACTTTCTTTCATTACAAAATTATGAAGAGAGCGACTTAAAAATTAAATATTTTAAAGTTCTTTAAAGACTAACGTTTTCTCATTAAAACAGTTCAATTTTGAAAGTTAAAATCTGCATGTATATTTCTTAATTTCGAGTATGAGTTATTAATTCTTTCAAGTCCTCCAAACCTGCATTTTAAAATTCCTTACATTGCAAATTCACACTTTAAAATAAATTATTATATAATCATAATAATAAACATTTCTAAAAATTCTTAATTGAGCTTATTTTAAATTATCGTGTGATACGACATTCGTAATATTTAAGTGATCAGATGTATTTTTTCCCTCAATATTGGTCATATTCCCAGTCAAAAAATGAAATAACTGACATATTTCTCGTCTGTTACGAAAAATTCCTACCTTCCCCGTCAAGCGGTCACCCTGATTTAAAAAGTACTATATAAAAACATGAATTAAAAAAATATTTTCACTTCTTTCAGTTTCACGTACTTATTACAAACAACTTTTTCACCATTTTCTAATCATATTTATTTTATTTTAAGAATTTTCAGAAAAAATGTTCAAACTGAAAAAATTGCATTTCCATTTATTTCGGTAATTTGCAAACTAGGTGAATTTCAAAACTGACAACCCACTTATAATGATAGATAGCAATTCATTTTCAACTGCATTTCTTTAAAAATGCTTGATCAACCTTTTTTTAAATATTTTTTATTATTAAAATTATTTCACTTTCATGAAAAATACTATTTTTTTACTGTTGAAACCTTACGACTATATGCAGTATAAGCATAACCTGCATTCCATATACCGGCCATTAAGTTAATACTGTTTCCCTTTGGTACATTATCTTCTGCATTTTAACCACCTTCTGAACTGACAAATGGTATTTTTTCACCTTTTTATGCAATAAATCAGCACCTGGCACTCATTTTCATTTACTTTTACATAAAATCTAGATACGATAGTGCATATTTTACCAAAAATATGACCGCAATTTTTAAATTCCCGCTAAGTGTCATGGCGGCGCCTAAGCTTCCGCTCTTAAATGAAAAGCACTATTGCATGATCCATGGTACAATTTCATCGGTGTTTCGTGGGTCTTGTTTACTATTCTTTCGATCCTGTGATCCGCGAACCGACTCGTTGCAAACATGTGTATTTAAGTTTTCCCCCGATATTGTATTCCAAAATTCGCTGATTCACAATGAATAGAGATTTGAAGAAGAAAATGACAGTAAATTTTGTTATTGATAAACTGAAGGGCTTTATACTTGACGATGATGAACTAGTAAGTAATTATATTTAAATATTACTAGAAAGTCATACGCGAGCTAAGTGCGGGTCTAATTATTCTGCACGAACGATACATATTAAATAACTGTGCAACTCTAAACATTTACATGCAACTTTGGAATAAATCTAAAACGATGGCGCGTAGTGACCCTTCATTAAATGTGTTCTAGAGTCTTATAAAAATCGACAAAAGGATATATACACGGAGAAAATCTTGCAGCACTGAGTGCTATTCTATAACCCATTAAGAAGTGTTTTAGAGCTTATATGTAATTTGTTGTCATCATTTTCGACCTGGTGATTATCGTTACAGTACACAACTGAAAACCAAAAGAGGGGGCGGTACCTTCTGCATTATTACCATAAAAAGAGAGTAATATTTTGACAAAGGAACCTGCCGATAAGAAAATTGATGTCGAAAATGATTACAAAATTTAAATGAAAACTTCTTTCAAACATAGGGTAGGGTGTGGCGAGATGAGCATAGGGGGTAAGATGAGTCACTTAATTTTCTCGTAGGTATTGATTTATTTTGTAAATGTTTTTTTGTATTAGTAGCAGGAAAAAAATGATGACTTCAGACATCTAACTTTTTTTTTTAATGCATAAAATTGGAATTAATAGAACGTTTCTCGTAAATGGAATGAGATACGCCAAAAAAGACAACATTTTTGAATTCAACTAGAAAATTGTATATCAGTATTTAAGTTATAATTATAAATAAGTATAATGACAAGTGCAAGCATTAGTTTTTGCATTATTGGTGCATAATGTTCGTGAGCGATTTTTGTTGTTTTGCCCCACTTTGATAAATAAAAACCCCACAACTAGCCCATTGACAACATTGCAAATTGCTTGCAGGGTTTGACGACATCACGGTCGGTATTTCTCCAAAATAGAAAGTAAGACAATTGTTTCTGTTGCTCACTCGAGGCCTGACATGGTTCTTTTTGGCCTGGAGAAGCTAACCATGTTCGTTATCGAATTTTCGGCACCAGCTGACAAAAACATCATAGCCAAGGAGAATGAAAAGAAAGAGAGGTATCGAGACCTTATGAGGGAGTTGCAACGATTGTACCCGGAATATTCTGTTAAACTAATCGTCCTTATCATCGGCGCTTTTGGAGGTGCCAAGCTTTCACTCGCTAATGGCATAAAAAGCATCTCTGCGTGTCAACAATATGCTAAAACACTTGCCGGAAAAATTCAGATGGCGGTAGTCCTTGGGTCGTTCCGTGTTTTTAGGGTGCACGAGGGTTTTGCTGGATCGTCGTATTGATTCCGTTACAGACGGTAACCACCTATCGTACGGTCGTGAGACGTGATTGTGGCTGAAATTTTACTGCGATTTCGCTGGAAGCGGGTGCAATTTTTCAGATTAGCACCCGCTTCCGGCGAAATTCCGCGGTTTTTCCTATGACAAACTTT
>NC_046666.1:114224977-114231787 GCF_010883055.1 Belonocnema kinseyi | reverse complement strand
ATCGAGGTGCTGCCCTCTTCAACTTTTCACCCTTTCTATGGCAACCCCGTCCTTCTAGCACGCTAGTGGGCGGGGTGGGCCGGGGCGCACACCGAAAGTTGTTGAATTCCAAACCGAACGTGATTGTCTGTTTCTCGCGTTCGCTTTCGCCCTCACTATAGCAATCTTTGCTGTAGTTGACTCGGTTGGCTGGCTCTGTATGGCTTGTATGCCAAAAATCTTGTTAACCCTGATGTACCCAATTATATTAAAATTAGAGAGAGCCTAAAAATATTCTATTTATTATTATTTAAAAATTTGCAGACAATAAATAAATTTAAAAAAAATTCTTTTCGTACTTTAGAATTTTAGTGAAATGTCAGAATTTTTTTTTTAAACTAAACCTTAAATTTAAATGAAATTAGGATAAATTAAAAAATGAAATACAATTTAGTTAAATTCCAAATTTTAATAAAATTTAGTAGAATTAAAAATTTAAATGAAATTTAGCTAAATTCAACATTTAAATCAAATTTAGGTGAATTTAAGAATTAAATAAAGTTTTGTTAAATTAAATTATTTTCTCATCTGTTTTCTTTTAAAAGAGAAATTTTCTAGATACTAAGTAAATAAGTTTTAAAACAATTCTATTCGTACTTTAAGATTTATTGTAGTGCAATTTTAAAAAATTACTTTGCAAACTAAATTTAAAGATTGAATACAATTTAGATCATTTCAACAAGTAAATACAAATTGTTAGATTCTAAATGTAAGTAAAATTCAGTTAAATTTAAGTAAAGTTCAGTTAAAATTGTAGATGTTTAATGATGTTAAATGGTGTTAAATTTAAGTACAATCTAGTTAAATTAAAATGAAACTGTCGTTAAAATTTAAATTTGATTGAATTGAATACAAATATGTGGGTTGTTTGTTTGCTTCAACTATGAAGAGCATTCAAATAAGCTGGAGGAATTAAAAAAAAAATCCCTTATTTTTATAATAATTAGTGAAGTTCAACAAAAAACTCAGAAAAGTATTTAGGATTATGGCTGACTTATAATAATAAATAAAAAATCTAGAGCAGAAATGATATTAAAATAATCTCCACAAGTGGAAACTGTTCAGACTCATAGTTCAAAAGTTTTTAGTTTGAAACTTTGAAGTCGACAATGTCAAAATATAAAAGGAAGCGTTTAAACTTTAGCATAACTATTTTGTATGGAAACACTTCATTAGTCCACAATTTTATTTCAAATTAGAAGAATGTTAGCAATTAAATAATTATTCCATTCAAAATTATTCAGTTTAAAAAATTGAATTATAACTAGAAAGCCCTTGAAATTAAAAGGTTTTAAATGGGAGAAATTTGAAATGAAAAAAATTAAAATTACAGTGTAATTATTTTCTTTTAGAAACGTTAAAAATAAAATCACTATTATTAAAAGAAACTATTTCATAAATTAAAAATTCAAAATCTCAGTATTTGTAAAATTTCGAACATTCTTAGAGTATAACTTGTCAATTAAAATTACTTAATTTTAAACGTTTTAAATGAAATCACGTATGATTCGGCAATACATTTTTTTGCAGCTTTAGGAAATAAATAATTTATAACTGCAATAAACAAATTATTCAATTTCAAACCTCGTGAAAAATTGGAATAAATATAAAGCCTTAGAAATCGCAAACTTTTTATAATGAGAGGAATTTTAAATTGGAAAGTTTTAATATATTTTCAATTTAAAACATTCAAATTGAGTAAATTTATAAACCGAAATTTCAATAATTGTATTATTTGAAATTTTTCCATAGAGTTGATAAATTAAAAAATCAATCCTTAGTATTTGTTAAGTTTTGAATATGCCTCAAGTAGAACTTGATAAATTTAAATTATTTAGTTTTGACAGTTTTTAATTGAAAATTGAAATGCAGAATTTTAAAAGTTTGTATTTGGGGATCATCGGATTTTGGAGGGCATTAATTTAAGCCTAATCAAGTTAGAAGGCTTACAGTTGTCAATTTTACTATATTGAACCTTTATATTCAAAACCAAATTAAATTTCAATGTTAAACTTTTAAATTGTTTAAGATTTGATTTAAGATTTGATTCTTAAATTCAGAAATTTTTTGATGCTTTACATATTAATTTTACACTTTTAAACCTTTTTTTATATTCGAATCATCGAGAAAAAATATTATATTTTAGTAAACACCCTTTTTTTTGTTAAAAAATTAATCTAGGAAATACCCCGTGCGCCAAGGTGAACAATCCGTCGAGAGGAAAAAATGAGTTAAGCCAAATCTGCTGTTTGTCTGAAGAAACTCACTATCTTCGTTTTGACGTAAGTCTTCTTTACGTATACCCAGAAACGCGAAAATGACCCTTTCGTCAGACTTTAGAGAGTAACTTTTTTCTCCAAGACGGCAGAAATAATCACGGCTTATCACATAAAAAATGATTTGATAAAAAAATTTCGTCACTTATTTATTACATGAAAACATTTCTTCTTGTTCTTGTTTACAAGATTGAAGAAGTAAGAAAAAAATCTTGATTGGAATATATTGATTTTAAAAAAACAAGAAGCTTTAATCATTATAACGCTAGGCGTAAATAATTAAAAAATATCTTGCTTCTTAATTTGATAGAGTCAATATTAAAATGGAAGTTTTAGTATTGTCAAGAAGAAATATTTACTTTAACTTCATGCACCTAGATGAGAGTTTTGAATTGTCATGTTCAACTGTAATTTTTACATTATGTCTACTTGTCTACTGTGTTATGAATTGCAGTTAGAAGAAAGTTGTAAAAAATACAAAAGAGCGGAATTAAACTTCGGTTTTTAATAAAGATCTTTGGAAAGGAGTTTAACATTTTTAAACAAATAAGTCTAACAAAAAAGTGCTAGATCATGTACTTTTTGGTTCGATTCATAATTTTATTCTAATATAAAATTCCTTCAAAATTTCTTTTTAATTATGCAAGAAATAAACATTTTTTAATATCTTTTTCAAATAAAAAAGTCGGGTTTTTTGCATGATTGTCGTTCTTTTGCTTTAAAAACCCTTTTTTGTTCTTGAGGTAATTAATTTATAATGCAAGAGCCTTCAAAATTTTATACAAGAAACTGAAAGTTAATAAAATATTTAAATTATTAGAAAATAAATTTATTTGCGAACAAATTTAAAAAAGCAAATCTTTTATTATAGGAAAGCCTTTAAAATAATTATTTTTTCAAAATTAAAATGTTTGAATGGAATTAAATATGTAAACAGTTAAACAAGTAAAATGCAAACAAAAGCTTAATCAACCAGCAGGAAAATATATTTTTGTATACATTACAGATGCAGAAAAAGTTCAAGTTTCAACTTATTTTTCTCAATTAATACAAAATAGAGAAATAAAGGAAATAATTAAATGAAACTAAATAAAAAACTGAGGAAACTTATATATTTATTACAAATAAAATAAAAATGGCGTTAATTTAAGAAAATGGACTATTGAAGTACATAATAGTTCTGTGAATTCACAGCATTGATTTATATTATTTTTCATGATTGCGGTTTAAAAATTGTAATTAGATCAGATATTAAAACAACAAAAATACGAAACTGATGGTAATTTTGATGTAGAGTTTTAGTATTAATCATTAATAAAAAAATTAAGCAAACTTATATTTTTTCTTTATGTTAGATTTTTGGGGTATCAGGGAAAGTGACATCTTGGTAAGATTGAGTAACTTCTTATTTCAATTTGAAAAAATGGTTCATATTTATAATATGGCCTTTAAAAAAAATCAACATTTCAGAAGACATTTTTCCATGTCTATAAGAAAATTAGAGCTTGCTTTTCAGAATTTTCATTACTTTAACCAGAAAAAAAATAGTAAGGACATATTTAACCACAATTCTGGTTGATTTAACAAGACATTTTTTTATTGTATTTCAATTTGAATAAAAGTTAAGTATATCTTCAGATTCACTTTTCTATTAATATCCAAAAAATATAACTTAAATAAAAAATAACCTTTTTAATTCAAATTTATTATTACTATTTTATACTAACCTCTTTGCTATATTTTGGGCCTAATTTTGATTTCAAAAAGTCTATGGACTTATCGAATTCCTTTACGAACTTTTCTACTCCATTAAAATTATTTCTTCATTCACTTATAAAGTAAAATTAGATTATTACCATTTTGGATTTCCAATGAATTTTAATTTGGCGCGACAGAATATATGGTTGCCTGTCGCGCCTTTACAAGTATGGGGAGGAGCCAATCGGTACATATCGCGTCTCTACAAGTATGTATATATATAATTAAAAATTTGTCACAAGCACAAGCGCAGGATTTCGCCGGGATCGGGTGCTAATCTGGAAAATTGCACCCGCTCCCAGCGAAATCGCGGTAAAATTTCAGCCATAACCGCATTTTTCCCGCAAGTGTTTAACATATTCTTGACACACAAGGATGCTTTTTAGGCCATTAGCAAGTGAAAACTGGGCAACTCCAAGAGCGCCGATGATAAGGACGATTAGTTTAACAGAATATTCCGGGTACAATCGTTGCAACTCCCTTATAAGGTCTCGATACCTCTTTTTCTTTTTATTCTCCTTGGTTATGATGTTTTTGTCAGCTGGTGCCGAAAATTCGATAACGAACATGGTTGGCTTCTCGAAGTCAAGAAGAACCATGTCAGGCCTCGAGTGAGCAACAGAAACAATTGTCGAGAATATAAACTTCCAGTATATGTGGAACTTCCCATTCTCGACAATTGACTCGATTTCGCTAGGAGCATTTGGAAGAGCGATATTAAGGTTAATGCCCTAAGAGTGACAGAGATGGTAATAAAGCACTCTTAGTGCCGCATTGTACCTTTGATTGTAGGTCGTTCCCGCGTGAGTAGGACAACTAGATAGTATGTGAGCTAAATGCTCGGGGTGTGCATGACACGTCCTGCAGCTATCATCGGGAATGTCTTGGCTCAAAATGTGGCGACGATATGTTAAGGTGGAAAGGACACCGTCTTGGCATGCAAAAATGAAACCCTCCGTAAGAGACTTCAATCCGGGCGATTTAAGGAAAGCAAACGTTAGCTCACAAGACATTGACTGATCCTTCATATTTCTGTGGAAGATACCGCGCATCCACTTTTCGAGGAGCTGTTCACGAAAGTTTTTCTCTTGTGCTTTCTTAATCCGGGCTTTCAGGAGTGAGTACCCGAGATAGATAAGATTTGATGCATTTTGCTTACCCCAAATACTGAAGTCAAGTCCGAGTGCTTCAGCAGCCTCCTCCGCTGCTTTGTGCAGAAACGCTCCTTTTCCCACTTCTTCGTGATTCCTGACCCCCTTGACGGCGTGAGATGTACAGTCGCGGAATGGAGGACTTAATATGCATGCTTTTTTTCATGTGCATAACTTTTCTTGTCCCGATATCAAGAGATCTGAGCTCGTTCTTCGTCCATGGAACTACTCCAAATGAATAGAGTAGTACCGGGACGGCAAGCATGTTTGTTGCAGATACTCTGTTCCTCGCCGTCAGTTCGGAAGACGAAATCTGTCGGATGAGACGTTTGTATCTGCTTCGGAGAGTATCCTTTATAGATGTCACATCCTGAATGCGGCTCTGTGCCACACCCAGCTATGTATAAGTCTCTCCAGTGAAAAGGTGTCGTATGGCGCTTCTATCAACGAGCTCAGGATCTTCAGGGATGTCATTAAGTTTTTCTCGCTTCAAATAAACCTTGGCGCATTTGTCTAACCCAAATTCCATTCCAATTTCCTTAGTATATCGTTCGACAATCCCCAGAGCTAGATGCAGTTGCTCTCTGTGTTTAGCATAGAACTTAAGATCGTCTATGTAAAATACATGAGTGATCTTGTACTTTCGATCTGCAGATTTGCCGCAGAAGTACCCGTCAGAATGGCGAAGTGCTAGAGATAGTGGCAATAATGTAAGGCAAAAGAGGAGTGGGCTCATGGTGTCGCCCTGAAAGACACCTCTCTGAAAGGTGACCTTGTTAGTTGTCACACGATTTTCTCCAAATGAGATAGTAAATATGGTTTTCCAAAGCGGCATCAATCTCTCTATGCACCCAACTATTTGCGGATGAACCTTTAAGATTTCCGAAAGACAGATGATAAGTCTATGGGATGTCGAATCGAAAGCTTTCCGATAATCAATCCAGGCCATCGATAGGTCACGCTGGTAGAATGCTGCATCTTTTCCTATTTTCGGCAGAAGTATTGTGCGCCCTTCCACCAAATACTCTGGAATCGCCTCTTCCGACTTCAAATATGAGGTGAACATACGGTCAAAATGCTGATGGATTGAAGAAAACTTCTTCCACCAGAAGGTTTTGATACAATCTGGTCCCGGTGTGGAATAGTTCTTCATCTCTCTTAATACTTTTTAAACCTCCTCGGTAGTGATGGGTGGGCTCTAGACTTTTCTTAGCGTCAGATAGTATCCGTATTCTCTCAAAAATATGCTGTCTGATGGTCAGCAGCTTTGACTTGTTAAGTGTGGGATAACGGGTCCGGAGTTCGCGTGCGAACTTTCGAAACTTGGCAGTAAAATTCCTGCCAGATGTGATGAAGTCAATCACACACTGAATGCGGGACGCATACTGTCTTGCCCAGCCTATCTTTATGGCAAGTTGATGCATTCGTCTTTTGGTCTTATGATCAGCCGTTGGTTTTGTTTTACGGTTCGGATCGGCCAAAGCACTCGCTGCATTATACACACAATAATTGATAGCCCAGAGGTCGGATTCTCCGGAAAAATATCCACGAAGCTCGTCATCCATTTCAGCCAGACCTTTAGGCTT
>NC_046666.1:114220532-114224877 GCF_010883055.1 Belonocnema kinseyi | reverse complement strand
ATACATATGTACCATTTTACAGTAAGTCACAAAATCCTGGGGGGGGGGGTCGCCATTTCGCCACCATTGTGGATGCGCGCCTGGTTTTCCTACAATATTTATTTTAAAAAATGTATATAAAATTTTGATCCTTGGTTCTTGGCGATTTTTTCCTAATGCATTTTAATCACTGCTAAACGGGAGTAAGTTAAATAGGAATATCTCTTAGAAAATAAATGATTAAAATCCAGAAAAATTGCAGAAACTTTTTTTACCTCTACGCAGCAAAAAAGGAAAACTTCCGAAAATTTAAAAACTAATTTAAAAACTAATTATATACTATTTTAAGATGCCAATAAAATTTACAAAACACTAATTTTCAAATTTTGCAGCCTTCAGTTTAACAACTTAAATTTTAACGTTAAAATTTACTTCATTTTCAGCATACAGGCTTATTGTTTGAATTTTCACAATGTTCGTTATAAGTTATAGGTTAGGCCAAAAATAACTTATTTTGGGATACGAAATTGCTACAACGCGAAAAGGTAAAAAGTTTAAATTCAATGTATTGAGCTGCATTCATATTGAAGTATGCAAATTTAGTTGGTTTCAAATACAAAAAAATAAAATTTTATTTTTTATTTTTCACAATTGTAATTTATAACTTTTAAAATTGAATAATTGTAGGTCAAACATGAAAAAGTAGACTTATTTCAAATTTGAAGCGGTTCTATTATATACATATATTAAGCCATTAAAACCTCTGACTTGTTTTTAAGCTTTTCAAAACTCGTTTAAAAAGTTTTTTAAACACTTTTGGTTATAATTTCTTAATAAAATAATAAATGCTATTTAGTCTGCAAAGCAGCTATTCCAAAAATATAGAAAGTCTTAATAGTTAAGATATTTTAAATTTGTAGTCTTCAGTATATTGAATAAATCGAAGTATAAAGGTATTTTAAATATGTAAGAACTATTGAATTGAAATTGTTCGATAATTTCATATTGATAATTGCTTATAAAGTTACAGGATGAGAAATGAACATATTTAATACCTCAATCATTATTTTAGAACAATTAAAATCGTATAACTTCAGATAAATTTGAAAGTAGGATTATTACAAATTAGAAGTGCCTGAAAGAACTCAACAAAGGTTTAGTTTAAAAAGCTATTTAAGAGGGTGCTCTTTCAAGTTTTATTAATTAAGTTTTTTGATAATTTGGTACCCCCACAAATTATTATACCCCCACGAATTATATAAATACACTTACATGATGTGGATTATTTATTTTTAAATTATACTAAAGCATTGTTATCAAAACATAAATTATAAATAAAATTACATGTGATATAATATATGAAATATTTAAATTCGACAATATGATTTTTACCCCACATATTTGCAAAAAGTAGCTTTTGCAAAAATTATGATTGCAAACGAAATTTTACTCAGTTTATAAATAGGCGTGCGCTAAAATTATAATCAAATGATTTTTTAAATAAATATTAATAAATAATAAAATAATAATAGACTATTGGTCAAACATTATTAAAATACTTTTTCAAGAGTTTATAATGATAGCTAATTATATTTCACATTATACGTCCTTTTTATTTGCGTGGGTTAATGTGTGTCGTTCTGTAGAAAAACGGGTTCCTAACCTTATTTTCTTCTGGATCTCATTTCGCTTTAATATATCAAGAAAATGCTCATAGGCAATTTAATTACATGCAAACATAATCTTCAGACCCCCTATATTTGAATTATATTGTGATAGACATAAGAATTAACAATAACTTCGCATAATCTTGAATTTAAATTCGGTTTCCATTTGTGGCGTCTAAAATTTATGATCCACATTGACAGTCTTTCTCTTCGCCCTAGTGGAAAACGGTAAAGTTTAAATCCATCCTCGCTTCTATTTTTACAAAACGGTGAACTGCAGCAGACCATTTTTCTTATATTCTAAACTTAATTTTAATTAAACTATACGACATGCTTATCGCACTGTTTCCCGCGAACTGTCCAGGAACCAGAATGGCGGTTGCATATTCCTGTCTAATATAGTACCAGAGATGAGGTGAGAGATTGCCGAGATAATGGAATAAGAGAATGTGAAAAACATGCGCTGATAACTGCGCCCTCTTGGCGGATTACCTAAGAGTTACTTTGAAGGCGCAAGTTGCGCGTCGGTAAATGACGAAAGTCAGCAATTTCTGAAATTATTTACCAATTAAGGGCATGTGATACTTATAAAATTGCCAATTTTACGAGTTTTAGGTTCGCACGGCTTTTTTTCTAAAATAAGAAATATTTTGTCTTAATGATTTGGGAAATGATAGCGAACATGATAACGGACGTCCACAAACACTTTTTTTGTGGATTAATCCAAAAAAGTTTTAATTTAGCAAAGTGTGATTAATTTGCATAGCGCTTAGAATCGATCTTAGGATCGAGGATCGCTAGTGTCGAGTTTTTCAGTGTTAAACTCCCCCGGCTTTTTTCCTAGTATGAGAAATATTTTGCCTTGAAAATCTGGGAAATGATAGCGAACCTACTAACGGACGTCCCCACACACTTTTTTTGTGTTTTTTTATCAAAAAATTTTCGATATTGCTAACAACATGCGTATATATTTCGAGGTTATGTGTGTTACAATTCACCCGAGCGTTACTTCCAAACTACACAATATTTTTGGCCGAAAACTTTGGACTTACAAATAAACATAGTCACTAATCTCCCGGAACTAACCTTGTTTGCAGGCAATCAAAAAAGTTTATTCCGTAAATAATTTCGCGTTATTCTTCATTTCATGCACGAATCGATTTTGAGGTTATCTTTTTCAGGTGTATATAATATGGATATTATTACTACTATATATATTATTGATGTTAATATTATAATTATAAAATATTATGTTAATATTAATAACTATTTGACTATTCTTAAATATAAATAAATCAAATTTCAAGTAAAACAATTCGTTTTCTGCAAAAAAAAGGTTTTGAATAAAATACATAAATTAGAAAAAATGGTTGAAATTGTTTTCAACGAAATAGCTGAATTTTAAAAAAAAATTAAAATTTTTATCTAAAAGGTTGAATTATATACTAAAAAAACGGAATATTTAATAAAATATGTGGACTTTGCACAAAAGAAATTTATTTTCCACCAAGTTTAATTTTCTATACAAAAATTAATTTTTAAACAAAAACAAACAAAAATTGTCTACAAAAAAGTTAAATTTTAAGAAAACAAATTTTTTCCACTAAATTGATACATGAACCAAAAAAAAATACTAAATTTTTAACAAAACAGTTCCAATTTCAACCTGAAAAGTTGAAAATAATTCAAATTCTTTGGAATGCTTTAAATTATTGAAATTAATTGAAAACGTTTGGAATGTTTTAAAACATCCTAAAATATTAAAAATCCTTTGAAATCTCTTGAAATTCTGCAATGCTCTTGAAAACTCCTTGAAAAATTTTTAAAAACCCTAAAATATTTCAAATCTTTTATAATCTGATACTACATTATTGAAATCAATTGAGAATTCCTTGGAATCTGCTCAAATTTCCTAAAATATAATAAATCTTTCAAATCTCATATTAAATTACCGTAATCAATTGAAGATTCCTTGCATCATTTTGAAATACTCTCAAATATTGCAATACCTTCAAAACATTTTGACCTACCTTGACCTCTTTCTTAAGATTTTTAAAGTACTTTAAAATTCTTTGAAATTCCTTAAAATTACAAAAATCAAAAAAAAGTTCTTGTCATCTTTTAAAACATCCTCAATTATTGACAATCTGTTGAAATCTTTAAAAAATTGTAAAGCTCTTGGAAATTCCTTGAAATTTAAAAAATACCATGAAATATTTCAAATCCTTCAAAATATCATTTTAAATCACTGTGATCAAAAGAAAATTCCTTGGGACCTTTTAAAATACTCTCAAGTTTTGAAAATGGAATCAATACAAACTCAAAACTTTCTTAGAAACTTAGAAGCTTATTAAAAAAAAAATAGTGATCATAAATAAATTGAAAGTATTGAAAATTTAAAAGTATGTTTAAAAATATATATATATATATAATTAGAAATTTGTCATAAGGACAACCGCAGGATTTCGCCGGGAGTAGGTGCTAATTTGAAAAATTGCACCCGCTTCCAGCGAAATCGCGATAAAATTTCAGCCACAACCACGTCTCACAACTGTGAGATAGGTGGTTACAGACTGTAAAGGAATCAATACGACGAGCCAGCAAAAGCCTCGTGCACCCTAAGAACACGGAGTGACCCAAGGACGACCGCCTTCTGCATTTTTCCCGCAAGTGTTCTAGCATATTGTTGACACGCAGGG
>NC_046666.1:114211499-114220432 GCF_010883055.1 Belonocnema kinseyi | reverse complement strand
CCCCCCCTCCCCTCTCTGGATCCTCGCCAAGGGAAAACATCGAAAAGATTTAGGTGTCAAAATTATAATTACAGCGAATTTTCTGTACTTTTACAGGGACGCCTGAAATACATGAAAAAATAAAAATGCGGATTCGGTAAAACTCTCTCTGTCTCGCATAATAAAATTCCAAAACTAAAAAATTCCCGAACAGTTTATAATATTACCGTATTTGAAAACTTCCAAATAAAAAAATTCCCTATATAAAACTGTTTCTTAATCAATATTGTATTTATTGAAATTACGATAATTACGTTTAATATTAAGCGTTAAAAAATTGTTTAAACGGAAGAAAAATTCTCTAAATTTTCCTCGAAGATGATAAAATTTTCCAAACTAATTTTGTAGGATTTAAATCAGCACTAATTTATTTCAAAGTTCCTTTTTAGTTTTTTAAATTAACAATTCGATTTTTCGGAAGATTTTTGTAATTTAAAAAAATAACATGTATATTTTCAACTAAAATATCTTATCCAGAAATATGGTTTTTAAAATTATTGTTATTTTAATTTCAAACAATAATTTTCAAAAACTTTAAACGTTAAAAAAGTTGTTTCTTAAGTGTAAATATTTGATTAATCCAATAAAAAAATAAATAAAAAAATGTATCAAGTACACATTTTTTAGCATTGGTTTATCTCGAAATTTCTTTCTAGTTTCTTTTTTTCTAATTAAAAATTATATTTTTCGAGAAAAATTTTTTTACAATTTTTTAAAAAGACTATGTCCAGAAAACCTAGGTCAAGCTTTAGATCTGAAAAAATTGAGTGATACATGTCAAACTTTTCTAACCTCAAAAAATCTTTCTACTGCTTTACCGTCATATTTTGCGAAGAATGAGAAAACAAGAATTCGGCTTCGTAATACGGCGTGGGCAGCACCTCGATAGGCCAGAAAAGGTGATGTTCTATATATATAGTTCCCCCATTCTGACGCCGTGTACCGCATCTACGTTTATAATAGCTTTGACTAAAATTAAGGGGCGCTAAGACCCTTTTATCATTAACTCTCAGAACTAGTAAATTCCTTGGCGGGAAAATTCAAATGGCTTCTTAAATGAAAATTGATCATGTGTATGCATGTAACCAGTAAATGATAAGTAATTATTATTGTACACGATTTCTACGAATAATATGGTTTAATTACGTCTAAATTAGACTAGTATTTAAGTATTATACCTCATTTTAGTTGCAATATACTTTCTTGTAGATATTGTTAAGTTTCATTGTCCAATGTAGATTTTGAGGTTAAAAGCCTGAGATATCGAGCTATTTTTAGTATCGTTAATAGGTTATGGCGCCAGCCAGACGCTATAAAAAAGAGACCTTTGGTATTCAAAATAGGAAACTGTCACTCAAAGAGATTGACATTTTTCGGTGATAAAAGTTGGACTTTGGAACCCTTATCTTGAGTTGTCACTCACTTTAATTGTCGAAAATCAGTAGGAGGAGCAAAGTGACCTCACTCGTGATTGGTTATTCGACACTAAAAGTGAGTGACGTCAGCATTTTGATTGGCTAAAAGCTAAAAGTAGGGATAAATCCCGCCCAAAACGAGATTATAAATATAGATGCAGAGCTGAGAAAAGTCAGTTATAGTTACAAATTTCAACCTGATTAGACGTTAATTAGCGGATACTTGTCATTTCGGCGTGCTCTTTAAAACCTTGAATCTGCGACCTTAGGCTTTTTAGTATTTTGATTATACGAACTTAGAAGAATTTAGATAAATTTAAAGACATTGCGACCTATCGATTTCGCGTTCGCGCACTACGCGACTAGGGTACTATGTTAGACAGATATGCAGCCGCCAGTCTGGTTCCCGGACAGTTCACGGGAAACGGTGCGGTAAGCATGTCGTATAGTTTAATTAAAATTAAGTTTAGAATATAAAAAAATGGTCTGCTTCAGTGCTCCGTTTTGTAAAAATAGAAGAGACGATGGATTTAAACTTAACCGTGTTCCACTAGGGCGAAGAGAAAGACTGTCAATGTGGATCATAAATTGTAGACGCGACAAATAAAAACCGAATTTAAATTCAAGATTATGCGAAGTTATTGTTAATACTTATGTCTATCACAATATAATTCAAATATAAGGGGTCTGAAGATTATGTTTGCATGTAATTAAATTGCCTAGTAGCATTTTCTTGATATATTAAAGCGAAATGAGATCCAGAAGAAAATAAGGTTTGGAACCCGTTTTTCTACAGAACGACACACATTAACCCACGCAAATAAAAAGGACGTATAATGTGAAATATAATATAGCTATCATTATAAACTCTTGAAAAGTATTTTAATAATGTTTGACCAAAAGTCTATTATTATTTTATTATTTATTAATATTTATTTAAAAAATCATTTGATTATAATTTTAGCGCACGCCTATTTATAAACTGAGTAAAATTTCGTTTGCAATCATAATTTTTGCAAAAGTTACTTTTTGCGAATATGTGGGTTAAAAATCATATTGTCGAATTTAAATATTTCATATATTATATCACATGTAATTTTATTTATAATTTATGTTTTGATAACAATGCTTTAGTATAATGTAAAAATAAATAATACACATTATGTAAGTGTATTTATATAATTCGATATCACTTTAGCGATTTTGAATTTGGCGGGGAAACAGAATGGCAGCATGCATATTCCCATCTAATATAGTACCTTAACGCGACTAGTGTTCGGATGTACTTCGATATTAAATGCTAAACTTACTTGTGTGCGCGTGTTAAGATAAAACTAATAAATTGATTTTATTAGTTTCAAAAAATTCTTATTTGTTCAGAAATGAAGAAGATGAACAATGTATTTGCCTGAATCCGAGCTCTTCGATATTATAGAAGAGTATTGCGATCCACAATACCAGACTTTTAAAATCTGTCACGTTCACCACGAACTACATTAAATTATTATACTTGTTTATACCAGGAATGGTATACAGGAATATGTCATCCATGAAGAATTGGATATCGAAGAATTATAATGAACATTCAAGTTTAATTAGCAAGTTAAAATCTGTGTACGAAATGAATCATTTTATTTCAAACCTGACCTATATTTCGCGGCTAATGGTTTCAACCATTCAACGACAGGTAACGGACCAAAATCTCAACAAATCAGCGTAGAAAATTTATGGAACAAATTCGATTTCAGAGTTTGGACATAACAAATTGGTGACAGCTCTGTGAGATTTACCAGTGTCGCGCAAAACCAGTTCAATGGGTTAAGATTCTTTGCCTGACTAAACATAGAACTTTCTACTCATAGGATTTGAGTAAACCTTTTAATCATTATGGACGGACTTCAAGCTTGGAAGAAAATTATGGATAAAATAGGCTGCAAACGGATCTATCTACAACCTCCAACGAGTCGCAAAAATATTCCTCAAGGAATGAAGGAATAAGACATCTTCCTTGAACAAAAGAAAAAGAAAAGTTAAATAAAACAAACTCCTACACCTCCTCAACAGGAAAATTAAATGAACTATTAAACAGAAAGTGAAGTGAAAAAGTGATTTTTCTTTATTAATGTATATTTAAATCTAAATTGTGAAATTTAACATTATTTTGCTGTCTTCTACAATAATGTCAGATCCTAGTCCACTTTTGATGACCTTGGTTGAACTTCTCGACAACAGTGAAGACACGACGCTTCAATTGTGCCGCATTTACAACGACGGAGGTGGTTGGATCTGCATCGAAGTATATCTTAGAGAAGGATATTATAAGTTCTGTATCGCACCAGAACATGTGCCCGTGAGCTATCTGCAACTACAATGAAGGATAATTAAAATATATTTTCAAGGATCTATATTTAGTGTAAATTAAATATAGGAATATAAAAGTAATTCATTTTACCAATTTGTGCGAAATTTTCCTTTCAAAAGGAATTCCTAGATTTCATAGTGACAAGCTGCAATCTTCTACCAGGGTTTTGGGTGGTTTTACTCCCTGTAGCTGAGGGTGTTTTTAAATATCACCGAGATTGTCAATGGTTGAAATGAGCTACCAAATATCCCTCAAAAACCACAAGCCTAATGGATTATAAATCCTGTAAATTCAACGGAACTTTATTACTAGATCACTGAATTCGTGAAGATTTTCGACTCCGCGGGACCTCCTGAGCTGCAGAACTTCGGATAAACTCTAAGTCATTTTCAGGGCCTTCAACCAGATTTTCAAGGGGAACCTACAGGATCATTGAGAGGATTTCTTCACAACAAGTGTTTTGTGTAGCGGTTTTTTTTATTTTCGTCTTTTTGTGTGTTCGAAAAAGTATTATGTGGTAAGACGAAAAAGAAAAGTGTGTAAAAATTGATAAGCGCAAAATTTGGGATATAAAAAAAACACAAGTAAGTTTTAGCCTGTAATAATTAAGCGATTAAAATGCCTAAATTGCGAGCGAGAAAAATGGCTTTGGATAGCGATCCCCTGCCTTCGTCAAGTGATGAAACCGAACCTCCAGGTTCAAGGAATAAGCGAAAATCGACTAATAAAGGTCCTGTTGATCCGAGTGCAGTGGCTGGAACTTCCCGGGCAATGCAAACATTACAGTCTTCTCAAATTTTGTTAACAAATAATATTAACCCATCTATAAGTTCAGATCTCGGAAATTCTTCTCCTCTGATAAGACACGAAACTCCGGTTCATCTTCTTGCTCCCTTGTCAGAAAATTCAATTGCTTTGGCCGAAAATCCTGGTTTTAGTAAAATTTAAAAAATAGTACAAGGGATGATTCCATCCTTTGAAGGGAAAAATATTACCATCACTATGTTTTACGATCACTGTAGAGCCGCAATTTCGTTAGTTGACGCTTCTGATATCTCATGCTTGACAATGTTAATTAGAACAAAAATAACTGAAGAAGCGCGACGACATGTTCAGGATAGAAGAGGGATTACTTTAGATGAAATATTGAGAACCTTAAATCAAATCTATTCTCAAAACTCTCAATAAAATATACAGAGATAAGCACACTAGACAAAGCCATTGCACTCGCCAATTAGGAGGATCTTAAATTAAAAAGTTAGAAAAGAGTACATATAGAATCGTCAGCACCTGAAGCTGCTACGACTTCTAATATAGGACAAAATCCGAAACCGCTATTTAATTCAAATAAAAGAATAGCACACTGAATTGGCCCTGAATAGCCCTGAATTGGCAAACAAAGGATTTTTTAAGGGCAAAGAGGAACTTGGTTGTCATTATTGTCACATAAATAATCACACGTTTAAAGATTGTCAAATTCATAAAAAACATTCTTTAGAACGCAAACAATTAAAACAAAAATTTCGGGATTCAAAGTCAAAGAATGATTTATTTCAAAAAAGATCGGAACCTGATAAAACAGATTCAAATAAAAGAGTCATTCTTAGACTCGGAAAATTAGGAGAGAATGGACCAGCCCCTATAGTAGAGCAGCAAAATGTAGCTTTTCTTTTTGAAAAATGTGTTTTCATAATTGACACTGGAGCCAGTGTCAGCTTGATTAAAGAAAATAGATTGAAGCCTTTTCTAGATGTAAATCGAAAACGAATTTTCAATTTAATAGGAATTCGCTCAAACATGATACCTACTCTTGGAGAAGTTATATTATTGATGAAAGGTCTTGAAACCACTTTTTGAATAGTTCCACAATATTTTCATATATTTCAGGATGGAATTATAGATATAACCTTTTTGACACAACATAGAGCAATTATAAAATTTACAAATGATCAACTTTTTATAGGGGAGGATCGTTTCCCTTTGCTCTCTCATGTTACTGTGCAAATATCTGCCAGGACAAAAAAATTATTCCATCTATCTCTAAATGATACTCAACTTAATGAAGGATATGTTAGGGAAATTCCGTGTGGTCCTGGAATTTTTGCTGGAGAGGCTTTAGTTCTTAATAAAGATGGAAAAGCGGATCTTTTTATTACAAATTCTACCCCGAAAGAAGTCAGTTTAACTATTCCTCGTGTGACACTTGAAGAATATGACATAATAGCACCTTCAAATCGTTCAAATGGAAATTCATTTTGCACTGATGGACAGAAAAATTTATCGTCACGATTTGCTAATATTTTAAAGACTATGGATTTATCAGACTTGAATGATGAAGAACAGGGAAGTGTCCTTCCCATTCTTTCAGAATACTTTTCTCAGTTTTTTCTAGAAGCTGACCAATTAGGCGCTTCGAATATCTTATCCCATAAAATAATTACCACCGATGGAACTCCAATAAATACCAAACAATATCGTTATCGTCCCATCCGCAAGGACGAAATACGGGAACAAACAAATTATTCAATTTAGGAATAGTGAAACCCTCAGTTTCTCACTACAATTCCCCTTTGTGGATTGTGCCCAAGAAATCAGATTCCGAAGGAAATAAGAAATGGAGGATGGTCATAGACTATCGCTCTTTAAATAAGGAAACAATTGGTGACGCTTATCCGCTTCCCACCGTTACTGACATTTTGGACCAGCTTGGCGGTGCAAATTATTTTTCTGTCCTAGATTTATGTAGCATCAGGGTTCCATCAGATTCAATTAGATCCTGATTCTCAGCAAAAAGCTGCTTTTTAAACACCACATAAACTTGCTTCTCAAAGACAATGTTGAATTTATTTGGACTTCTGTCCAACAAGAAGCTTGTGAAATTCTCAGAGATGAAATATGTACTGAGCCGATATTGCAGTACCCAAATTTCAAGAAACCATTTGTTTTTACCACAGGTGCGTCGAATTACGCACTTGGTGGAGTTTTAAGTCAGGGTCCTACAGGACAAGACTTACATATCGCTTTTGCATCAAGCACCCTTCAAAGTGCTGAATTAAACTATTCTACTCTCGAAAAAGAATTACTATCCATTGTTTTCAATACGAAACATTTTAGTCCCTATCTTTTTGGACAGAATTTTACTTTGGTAACAGACCACCAACCCTTAGTTTTGTTGCATGGGCTAAAAGATCCTGTTTCAAGATTAGCTCGTTGGAGAATAAAGCTGAGCGAGTATGATAACAATATTGTTTATAAACCCAGAAAAATCAACTCAAATGCTGACGTTCTGTCGAGAAACCCCTCAGAAAGAAACGAATCCATAAGGCCAAACACCAACTTATGTAACTGCTATGATTACTACAGGTCGTACGTATGTAGGTATGCTTGACGCTTGTAGAGATGACGATGGCAATGAAGATCTGGGGATAGTATTGGAACGGTTATTTTGTATGACTCTCGTAGAAAAAGAAAAAGAAAATGAGGGTGAAACTCAATGAAGTAAACAGGGACCTTGTTATCAGTGCGACAAGCTTCACAATGAAAACGCACTCAACCTGGAAGGGGATAGGCAGTGTGAGTCTGAGGGTTCCGAGTTTTTGGGCATTTTTAATAAAAGTTTGCTTCAAAATCCGAAATAAGCATCTAGCCTAAGTCAGGATTTGGTGTCGCTTTCACCTCTAACTTTGGCGAGATCCCAGACAAATAATGCCTGGAGTGAAAATCCTAATACGAAGATACGTACTGTAGGAGAAATTGAAGAAAGTCCTACAAGTTCATGTATGGGTATCCCGGTTAACCAGATCTTAAACCTAGGAAAGGGTTGTATATCTTACAGTAAAGATAAGATATATTTTGGAAAAGGGAATATTGCGCATCTAATCTCTGCAGATGGATATACGTTATCAGAAGTGAATGATAGTTTAAAGGCTAAGGGTCTTTTGTGGATTGAAGATAGTAGGTTTTTGTACGAACTGTCAGAGAAATAAATGAGAACGAATTGGGACTAGACAACCTATGGTGATTACTGACACTCCCCAAGGTCCTTTTGATAAAATACAGACTGACATAGTGGGAACACTACCCACATCTTCTAAGGGAAATTCATACATTCTCACTCTTCAGTGTAACTTCACGAAATATTCTGATGCTTTCTCTTTAAAACGTATTGACTCTGTCACGATAGCTTCAACAATAGCTGAACAATTTATTTCAAGGTTCGGATGGCCTTGTGTCATCCGTACGGATCAAGGATCTAACTTTATCAGTCAATGTATGAAAACATTTTGCAAAGTATTTAGGATCACAATGATTGAATCAACTGCTTATCATACTCAAAGTTTAGGATCTCTAGAGAGGAGTCACCATAAATTGGTAGGGTATTTAAGACAATTTGAAACTGCCATAAATTGGGATGACTGGCTCTGTTTCGCAGCGTTCTCCTATAACACTAGTATCCACGAAGCAACTGGCTTCGCCCCCTACACCCTAGTTTTTGGAAAGGCAGCTATAATTTCTAATAGTTTTACCCTATCACAACAAGAAGAAACCAACTTAGGATATTTAAAGAATCTGTTTCTCAAGCTCGATAATGTTCACGCTGTTGCTAAGGATCGACTCCAATTAGCTAAAGAAAGGTCGAAAAAGTACTACGATCAGAAAGCAAACCCAAAACACTTCAAAGAAGATGAACATGTGTATTTTAGGGTAAATCAGCGAAAAGATACATTCGAACCCTATTTCAGCGGACCATACGTCTGAGAAAAATTGATAGGCAATCGAAATGCACTCATTAGGTTAGGGCCTAATAAAACTAAAATCGTACACACTGATAAATTAAACCTATGCGCACAACCGACTGTTCACGACCCTACTACTCAGAATCTACCAGTCCCAGAATTGGACCTAAAACAATAAATCATCAAAATATCGAAACTAAACTTGAAGTCCTTTTTTCCCTCTCATTTCAAAAAAGTTTTCTTTTTAATGATGAGAGGAACTACAGAGCATCTTCTATTAAGAGGAATTAGAGGAAACTATACATTTAGAAAAAATCTAAAAATCGGAAAAATTGAAAAATCAAAATTTTACTATGATAAAACCTATTTCAACCAGAACTT
>NC_046666.1:114209505-114211399 GCF_010883055.1 Belonocnema kinseyi | reverse complement strand
AGCTTGGCACCTCCAAGAGCGCCGATGATAAGGACGATCAGTTTAACAGAATATTCCGGGTACAATCGTTGCAACTCCCTTATAAGGTCTCGACACCTCTCTGTCTTTCCATTCTCCTTGGCTATGATGTTTTTGTCAGCTGGTGCCGAAAATTCGATAACGAACATGGTTCGCTTCTCGAAGTCAAAAAGAACCATGTCAGGCCTCGAGTAAGCAACAGAAACAATTGTCGAGAATATAAAGTTCCAGTATATGCGGCACTTCCCATTCTCGACAATTGACTCAATTTCCCTAGGGGCATTTAGAGGAGCGATATTAAGGTGAATGCCGAAGGAGTGACAGAGCTGGTAATAAAGCACTCTTAGTGCCGCATTGTGCCTTTGAATGTAGGTCGTTCCTGCGTCAGTTGGACAACTAGATAGTATGTGAGCTAAATGCTCGGGGTGAGCATGGCACGCCCTGCAGCTATCATCCGGAATGTCTCGGCTCAAAATGTGGCGACGGTATGTTAAGGTGGAAATGACACCGTCTTGGCATGCAAAAATAAAACCCTCCGTACCAGATTTCAATCCGGTCGATTTAAGGAAAGCAAACGTTAGCTCACAAGACATTGACTGATCCTTCACATTTCTGTGGAAGATACCGTGCATCCTCTTATCTAGGAGCTGTTCACGAAAGTTTTTCTCTTGTGCTTTCTTAATCCGGGCTTTCAGGAGTGAGTACTCGAGATAGATTAGATTTGATGCATTTTGCTCACCCCTAATACTGAAGTCAAGTCCGAGTGTTTCAGCAGCCTCCTCCGCTGCTTTGTACAGAAATGCTCCTTTGCCCACTTCTTCGTGATTCCTGACCATTTTTAGAAGGGGTCTCTTCCATTTGCAACTCTATGTGCTGTACCCAGAATAATCCTGTTGTGAAGACATTCAAGACTCAATATTCCGGGACCCCCTTGACGGCGTGAGATGTACAGTCGCGGAACGGAAGACTTTAGATGCATGCTTTTGTTCATGTGCATAACCATTCTTGTCCCGATATCAAGAGATCTGGGCTCGTTCTTCGTCCATGGAACTACTCCAAATGAATAGAGTACTACCGGGACGGCAAGCATGTTCGTTGCAGATACTTTGTTCCTCGCCGACAGTTCGGAAGACCAAATCTGTCGGATGAGACGTTTGTATCTGCTTCGGAGAGTATCCGGCGTTTCTATCAACGAGCTCAGGATCTTCAGGGATGCCATTAAGTTTTTCTCGCTTCAAATAAATCTTGGAGCATTTGTCTAACCCAAATTCCATTCCAATTTCCTTTGTATATCGTTCGACAATCCCCAGAACTAGATGCAGTTGCTCTCTGTTTTTAGCATAGATCTTAAGATCGTCTATGTAAAATACATGAGTGACCTTGTACTTTCGATCTGCAGGTTTGCCGCACAAGTACCCGTCGCAATGGCGCAGTGCTAGAGATAGTGGCAATAATGTAAGGCAAAAGAGGAGAGGGCTCATGGTGTCGCCCTAAAAGACACCTCTCTGAAACGTGACCTTGTTAGTTGTCACACGATTTTTTCCAGATGAGACAGTAAATCTGGTTTACCAAAGCGGCATCAATCTCTCTATGCACCCAACTATTTGCGGATGAACCTTTAAGATTTACAAAAGACAGATGATAAGTCTATGGGATGTCGAATCGAAAGCTTTCCGATAATCAATCCAGGCCATCGATAGGTCACGCTGGCAGAATGCTGCATTTTTGCAGACACATCTATCGATGAGCTGGTTCTTCCGAAATCTGGCTACTTCTTTCTTTGAGCCTCGTTGTTCATACATTTCTTGCCACACAGGTTCAATTGCCCGAACAATCCTATCATTTAGGATAGGTGTGAATATCTTATAAAGCGTGT
>NC_046666.1:114191327-114209405 GCF_010883055.1 Belonocnema kinseyi | reverse complement strand
TTATATATATAACTGAATCCTATCATAAAAAAGAGGTTGCGATATAATCTCGAAGTATGAAGCCACATTATCTCTTCACCTATTGGTTGGATTTAAACGCGCCACCTATTCTTTAGAATCGAGATCAGGATCGAGATCAGCGGAATCTATCATGAAAGCAATGCGTGCGCACCGAAAAGCGACCTAGAAACATTTTTAGGTTAAGAAAAGAGCTGCGTATTATGAAACCAAGGAATTTCTACCGAAGTGCGCTCTAGCCCTAATGTGCTCCGTTTGTCGTCGATAAATTCTAGGGATACAAGTCGAGTCTGGAGTTTGAATTGTACGATTTTGACTTGCATTTCATTCAAAGCTAGCTCTAAGGCATCAAGACTCATTCGAGGGATCTGTTTACATAATGGATGTAAACATTCCTAGCGATCGTGCCGAATTCGAGTGGAGCTCATGTATATATTTTTTAACATTTATTTAATCTGCAAACATTGTAATTATTTAAAAAATAAATTTATTTATGAGAATCATTTAAAATTAAACAATTACAAATTATATGTACTAACAAGTACAAAATTTTGTATCAACACTTTTTAAGATTGCTAGCAATTTTAAATCTTAAAAATCGAAGTCCCAAGTAGTCATGAAAAAAGTATAATATAACCAAATTCTAGGAAGCTATAGATTGTTATTGTTTAATTCAAAATGATTCTCATAAACAAATTTTATAATTTCTAAAGTCCGGAGGCTATTTAAAGTTTTTTGTTTAATAGATAAATCAAACGCTTAAAAGCCCCAGCAAAATCATTTACAACTAATAAATATTAATATTAATATAATTATAATATCAAAGAAAATAGTGACATAGAGGAGAAATTTAGCCTAAGGATAAGAGGAACTATAATATAGACACAGAAACATGTAATGATTTAATGAAGAATATAGTAAAAACTTATAAAAGTATACAATGAAGACAATAAATTCTATTCTATTCTATATATAATTATAACATACTTAATTATATAATTTAATTTATTTTCATCATGTACAATAATATTCACAATATAAAGTATACAATATAATTTACAACAAAATATTTATCACTGTATTAATATTCTGATAGGGAAAGCCTCAGTTCTACACCGCTAGATTGTAAACGTGTAATTTTGCCAACAGACTTACGAAGCAAAAGTAATGAATTTTAACGCTTTCAATTTTTTTAATAACATGATTTGAAGTATGAATACAAGATAAAATTATTTACAGCGCGAACTTGTTTGGAACATGCAGGCAAAAATACTGTAATGCAATTTTTCCGAAAGAAAGAATTATTGACAGCAAATTATTTTTTTTTCAAAGTTGCTCTCAAAATTACTTGCAATTGAAAAAATGAAAAGCAGGTAATTTTGACAACAAATTCAGCGAGTTGAATCAAATATGAAATTATTAACTACGCTAATTTTTTGTATTGTCAGGAAGATATTTTTGAATATGAAAATCTTTTTTATTCCATAAGTTATAATTTTGTAACTATATTTTGTGCAGTAAGCAGAGCTGAAGTTTTTATAAACATAATCATTTTCATTTATGTTTACAATATTTTCGTCATCAGTAAGCTTTGTCAAAACTTTCTCCAAGAGAAATTAGCGCTATCACGATATCTGCTTCAGAGGTTCGACGATGATGTCGCTGACGTTTGAGCATTTATACAAAGGGTCCAAGGACAGTGTGGCAACCTTGTAGGATGTCGCCATTTTAAGTTCTGGTTCACCGAGGTTGGCGCGATTTTTGAAATTACAAAAACGCAGTTCCTTTGGAAAGAAATTGAGAGATTTTCAAGGGAGAGTTGAGACACGGAATATTTCAAATATGATTGGTGCCGCTGTACCGGAACTAGTTAAACTATTATGAGTTTTGATTGGCATGAGATGGCGCTATTTTCAAATCACAATTTTATTTTTAAGAGGATTTAATACAGAATAGAGACAATACTCAAACAAAAACCTTATAAATGATTGGGAAGCTTATTTATTAAGGGTAGGGAAAAATAATATTCACTTTAAAACACATACGCTTTAAAATTTTCATTAAAAAAATAATTATTAAAAAATAAAACTGGTCAAACTTTTTGCGCCCCATGAACATACCAACGTTTCGGTACACAGTAAAAAAAGTGTTCAAAATGATACCGAAATCAATATCATTTTGATATGCAACAAAAATGATACGGAATTCAAGAGCATTTTGATCGGCCGAAGTGAATGATCGACTTTTGAGATCATTTCGGGTTTCACTCGTGTAAAAAACTACGAATTGTTTGCCACGAGTGGAACCCGAAATATCTCTTTTTATCAAAATGAATCATCGTGAAAGCATAAAATCTGTTATTTTGAGATCATAATGATCTGATGCGGTATAGTGTATGATGTCAAATCAAGATGGCTGATGTTCTCACAATACTTTAGCTCATTTTAAAATTTTTTATGGTTTTATGGTCGTTATGACACCGGCGCCAAGAAGTGGCGGCCATTTTGTTTAGTCTGACAAATGAACCAAAAAATGAGATCAAATTGATCTGAATGGAAAATCATTAAGATCTCGAGTCAAATGATCGCTGGAGCAAAATGTTCTGCAAAAAAATTGATCCTTTCTTTTACTGTTTACAACGCCGACTATTGGAGGGGGAAACGTGTCTCAACAAACATGTCTCTCAATTTTGATCCATTTCTTCTAATTTTTTACCAATTTCTATTTGTTCAAACAATTTTTATTTGCTTACGCGGTTATATTTCGATAAATAAAAAAATTAAATAAAGTAGAATACATACAATTATTTTTCTGAATATACATTGTATAAAAGGAATATATGTACCATTTTTCAATTTTCTGGTATATCATCTTGATATTCATAAAAGAGCAAACTTTTGAGACTTGAATCGTAATTTTCATTAGTGAATGTGTTTTTATATAATATAATAATTATACAGATTGTAAAATTATGAATAATGCAATAATAAATAAGCTTTTATAATTTCAATTTTATTATGAATTTTATCATTTATTTAATAGTGCGTCAAAGGAAGATGTAAATCACCCATACTCAATTTGAAAGTAATTTTGAGAAAAAAACAAGAATTAATTGTATAAGCAATAACTTAAAGCTTTTAGCAGAATTTACTAAACCTCTAAATCATTTGATATTATGTATAACACAGAAAATATGATTTTGAATGAATTTTTGGGAAAGTAATTATTTTAACAAATTCTATTTGTTGAAACTATTAAAAAATTGTTAATTTATTCTTTCTACGCACTATACAGTCAGAAACATAATTGTTTGTATTCTATTTTATTGCATTCTTTTATTTATCAGAAAAAACTGCTTTAACAAATAAATATGTTTTAAACAAATAGAGTTAAAAATTAAAATAAATGTATCAGATTTATGTATTTATTTAACAAAAAGTTGCATGGGATACCAATTTGAAAAAAATGGGCATCTGTGGCTCAATTTTGATAAATTTTGAAATTAAAAGTGAATAATTGTTTAAATAATTACATAATGTTTTTTTGAAAATTTTACTACTTCAAACAATGACAAACAATTGCATGACAATCAGAAATACGATTATTTTTTTAATTTTTTGGGAATAAATAATGTTTGAAATAATTTACTTTTGTTTAAGCAATTGAAAATGGTTTAAAAAGTTGTGGGAAATATTCTGATTGTCTATGGGTAACTATTCATATAAAAAAGACGACAGGAATTGCTAAAAGGTAACAATATATAATACGTACATATTTAGTGTTGAATTTTTGGGACATGTTTCGAGCGCTGCGGGGATGGCGAGGGTGGGTTGGAAATAAAATTTATATTGCCGCAGTTTTATTTCGTAGACACTCCTTCTCAATCCCCAAAAAGTTTGGCACGTTTCGATAAAACCCTGGAACATGAGTTCAATTTTTCTAAAATTCATAATTTACCCATATTAATTGAAAGGGATTTTGAATTGCACGGTGGCACGTGTTAATATTTGAATTTCGAAAAAAACGACGAATTTTCTTTCTTCGGAAATGAAGACTATTGGGGGAGGGGGTGGGATATCTTGCCTTGTAGCTCAAAAATCGTTTCGTGGGCCACCCTAATAGATACGTTTCTATTTCTGAAATAAGTACGATTAAAATGAGGAAATCAAATTTTGAGATAAGAAGATCGTTTCAACCCCCCTTATTAATCTAAGATAAACATATTGCAAATTATTTTTGCTTATTTTATTAATACTTTGCTTCCTCATAGGCAAAAAATAAATCCGCTTCCACTAGTAATCATAATATAAAAAGATTTAATTGTAAAGTTAGAGCTTACAAGAAATTATTACTGAAATCTACGTTGACATTTGAAACCTAACTAGCATCTGAATCCTCATGTGTAGAAATTAAATTCTTATTATCCATCAGTTTATCGCCATTCTCGATTTCATCAATATCTCGACCCTCTAAAAACTCTGGAACTTGCATTTCGCGTTTCATTTTATTTATTTATTTTCATCATCTGCATTACTAGCTACATAATTTACAGTATATATAATCAATCAAATAGACTAAATTCTACAAAAAATTTAAATTGCCGCTAAAATAGGATGCTTTCAAACTCGTGGAGTAATACTAGGCTTTGGCATATTATTTATAGTATTATAAACTCAACTTAGATAATAACCAGGAATTTTATCAAAAATAAAACACTGTATTTGATAGCAAGGCAATTTCCCTAAATTGGAACTAGGTGCCGTTGCAATACCTGAACCGGTATGGCTCGGGTCTGGGCCATGGAATTATCCCGATCTGGGCCCGAAGATATTCAATCTACCAGAGCCAGATCGGTAATCGGGAAAATATATGGCGATTTCTACACGGAATAGGGTGGTGGTTATTTTTTTATTTTTGGTTTTTGGCACGCCCCCTCCTCATATTTTGTTTAAATGACCAAAAAATGATCTGACGAAAAAAAATGTTTCATTTTCAATATGGCGGATCCCTAAATTTGATCAAAAATTACAATTTCTACAATTAATATCAAAATATCGTCAAATTCTTACAAGTGGCAAATTTATTTTCTATAAAGAATGTGATGACAAACATAATTCAGAATTAAAAAAAAAAAAAGATTAGGTTAAATTGTTGAACTTTCTGACTAGAACGAACAGACGTACATATAATTTTTTAATCTTGAGAAAAGTGATCCCAAAAATGTTTAAAATGCTCTATGATTTAGAATTGATATCCAAATTGACTGGTTCGCGGAATCTTCCCTCCTTTACAGGGTTTAAAACAATGTGCCAAAGGCCATTCCAATCGTACAATTCCTTTGAAAGTGGTCGTGTTTACGGACGACGGCAACGACGACAACGGTAGGCAGAAACTGATGTAAAATCCATTTTTTCTCGATCAGTGAATCCGAATTCATCGAGATTTGATGAAATGTGCAAAAATCGATTTTTGCATCAAACCAATGCCTTCTCATTTAGATAAGAATGTAAAAATACATCTTTACACTTTGAAAATCGCGGGCATACAACAGTCATAGGTACTAGAGATCTTATAGGGAGAGTTGAGACACGTTTCCCCCGCCAATAGTCGGCGCTCTACCGGAACTTTGATATGTTCATGGGGCGTAAAAAGTTTGAACAGTTTTATTTTCTAATAATTGTTTTATTTATGAAATTTTTGCAGTATATGTATTTTAAAGTGAATATTATTTTTCTCTAACCTTAATAAATAACCTCCCCAATAATTTATAAGGTTCTTGTTTGAGTGTTGTCTCTATTCTTTATTAAATCCTCTTAAAAATAAAATTGTTATTTGAAAATAGCGCCAACTCATGCCAATCAAAACTCATAAAAGTTTAACTAGTTCCGGTGCAGCAGCGCCAATCAAATTTGAAGTATTCCGTGTCTTAACTCTCCCTTGAGGATCTCTAATAGGTACCTATCGTCATCAAAAAGAGAAATGCTCAATTATTACTTTTTTTCTTGTTTCTTAAAATAAAGTAAAATACTCCCAGGTATGTGGGTTGAGCTTGTATTTTTATGTATTTATTTCGATAAAATTATTGATGTATTCATTTTTTTTCAACGGATCTGCGTTTGTGTAATTTTAAAAATCACGCCAACCTCGGTGAACCAGAACTTAAAATGGCGGCATCGTACAAGGTTGCCACGCTGTCCTTGGATACTTTGTATGAATGCTCAAACGTCAGCGCCATCACCGTCGTACCTTTGAAACAGATCTCGCGATTGCGTGAAATTTTCTTGGAGAAAGTTTTGACAAAGCTTACTGATGACGAAAATATTGTAAACATAAATGAAGATGATTATGTCCATGAAAACTTCAGCTCTGCTTACTGCACTGAATATACTTACAAAATTATTACTTATGGAATAAAAAAGAGTTTCATATTCAAAAATATCTTCCTGACATTACAAAAAATTGGCGAAGTTAATAATTTTATATTTGATGCAACTCTCTGAATTTGCTGTCAAAATTACCTGCTTTTCATTTTTTCAATTGTAAGCAACTTTGAAAAAAAGAATAATTTGCTGTCAATAATTCTTTCTTTCAAAAAAATTGCATTACAGTATTTTTGCCTGCAAGTTCCAAACAGTTTCGTGTTGTCAATAATTTTATCTTGTATTCATACTTCAAATCATGGAAACAAAAAATTGAATGCGTTCAAAATTCATTACTTTTTCTTCGTAAGCCTGTTGGAAAAATTACACGTTTACAATCTGGCGGTGTAGAATTGAAGGTAACTCTTCTGATATTGCATATATATTTTTATTTTTAAATTGTGCGAAATATTAAAATATCTTTAAAATCGCCAATTTCTTTAATTTCTTTCAAATGCGGATCAAGATATAATTAATACTATTATAATATAACATAATTATAATATTATCATTAGTAATATATGTATATATTTTTATATATAATAGTATTAATATTTACATCATATATTTTTTATGCTTGAAATAACGTAACCTCAAAATATGCGCATATAAAGAGGCGCGCGAAGTATTCAAATCATGAGAATCGTTAGCATCGAAATTTGGAAACATTAAAATCCTAATCTCTTGATTGTATTTCAAAGCGGATAGAGATATAAATAGAACCGCCGAACAGTTTCGAGCGACAATCGTGCACCTTCGAGTTTTTAAATTCAGAAGAGCAGAAATGGGTTGCGCGCGCAACTGAGTCATTTATATTGTCTTCTAATATATTTACACGGACATAGTCCTGTCCATAGTCCTGGGCCACATCTCGTTTCAGATTTGGGATCACTGCTTTCGATATGTAAACAAAAAGTTGTTTCAAGCATAGAACAAGAGACAACTTTTAAGTAAGAGGGGAGGTGTAACGGCATGCACCGTTTTTAGAACTAAACTCACGGGGCGCTAAGACCGTTTTATCATTAACTCTCAGAACTAGTACATACCTTGGCGGGAAGATTCAAATGGCTTCTTAAATGCAAATTGATTATGTGTATGTATGTAACCAGTAAATGATAAGTAATTATTATTGTACACGATTTCTATGAATAATATGGTTTTATTACGTCTAAATTAGATCAGTATTTAAGAATTATATTTCATTTTAGTTACAATATACTTTCTTTCAGATATTGTTAAGTCCTTTATCTAATGTAAATTTTGAGGTTAGAAACCTGAGATATCGAGCTATTTTTAGTATCGGTAATAGGCTAGGGCGCCAGCCAGGCGCTATAAAAAAGATACCTTTTGACTTCAAAACAGTAAACTGTCACTCAAAGAGATTGACGTTTTCAGGTGATGAAAGTTGGACTTTGGAACCATTATCTTGAGCTGTCACTCACTTTAATTGCCGAAAATCAGTAGGAGGAGCAAAGTGACCTCACTCTTGATTGGTTATTCAACACTAAAATTGAGTGACGTCAGCATTTTGATTGGTTAAAAGCTAAAAGTAGGGATAAATCCCGTCCAAAACGAGATTACAAATACAGATGCAGAGCTCAGAAAAGTCAGTTATAGTTACAAGTTTCAATCTGATTAGACGTTAATTATCGGATACTTGCCATTTCGGCATTCTCTTTAATACCTCGAATCTGCGACCTTAGACTTCTTAGTATTTTGTCTATACGAACTTAGAAGAATTTAGATAAATTCAAAGGCATTGCGACCTATCAATTTCGCGTTCGCGCATTACGCGACTAGGGTTCGGATGTGCTTCGATATTAAGTGCTAAACCTACTTGCGTGCGCGTGTTAAGATAAAACTAATAAATTGATTTTATTAGTTTCAAACAATTCTGACCCAGTGGGCACAAAATTTGGCGACGTCTTTATGATAACTTTACGATATCGCAAAGACATCGTCAGATCATACGACGCCTTTGCGATATCGCAAAGACACCATGACGACATGGACATAGGATATCGTAAAGTTGTCGTAAACTTGTCATAAAAACGTCGTCAAATTTGGGACCCACTGGATATTTGTTCAGAAGCAAATAAGATGAACAATGTCTGTGCCTGACTCCGAGCTCTTAGATATTATAGAAGAGTATTGCGATCCACAATACCAGCTTTTTCAAATCTGTGGCGTTTACCACGAACTACATTATATTATTATAGTATTTTATACCAGGAATGGTATACAGGAATATGTCATTCGTGAAGAATTGAATATCGAAGAATTATAATAAACATTCAAGTTTAATTAACAAGTTAAAATCTGTGTACGAAGTGAATCATTTTATTTCATACCTGACCTATATTTCGCGGCTAATGGTTTCAACCATTCGACCACAGGTTATGGACCAAAATTTCAATAAATCAGCGCAAGGAATTTACGGGACAAATTCAATTGCAGAGTTTGGACGTAACATTACGTCCGCACTTTCTTAAAAATGTCCGACGCAAACGCGAAAATTCTAACTCACTCAATCCAATTAAACAAAAATTTCCTTTCTCGTTCGTGATCGCTGCTGCATAACGGCCGTTGAAACAACCTCCTGAAAAAATTTGAATTATTTGAATATAAGAAAAAATCAAATTATTTATTTACTTTTGTTGGATTATTAATTTTACACTGAGTCACGCACTCACAATTATTTTACCGAACGCTCGTTAAATCGCGAACGCGTCCGAACCGGGAGATTCTAATTTACAAAAAATGTCTTCAACTTTTCAAGACGAATGAAGTGTACAAAACGAAAATCAATGATAGACTGACTTTTTGCGCCTCCTTGGTGGCTGCGCTACCCCGTGACATTGCTGGGTCAAGTCGAGTTGAAGACGGTGATCCATCTCCGCTTAGAGATCTTCCTTTTCTAACGCCAAGGGCCCACGGGGCACGAGTTACGCCCTATGAGTCGCCGGAGTGGGAAGTTCGTTCGGTGACAGTTTCCCGAGGTACTTGAGAAACTGGAAACAAGAGCCTGTTTTTTATATATAGCTAGAAGGGTCGAAGCTTTATAGCCAAGACACCTGGGTGGGTTAATCTGGTACGCGTGTGGCGGTACATTAAGTGGTTATCGTAAATTTTAACAGAGACTTTTGGAAAAGCTATAAAAATCAAAGACCGAACATTGAAAAGAACCTGGGGCCAGTTTTTAAGTTAAAGAATAGATTTCCTGTCATTTTGATTGCATGGGAAAGTTGAAAGGTATTAAAATTGAGGGTGGTCTGTTTAGAATTTCTTAAGTTTATAACTTGCAGATGTTCGTTTATATGCTGGAAGTGACTTTCCCGGATATTGTAATTTGTGCGGTTCTGTTTGGTCAATTATATCCTTATTTATGGAGTTTTCAAAACGTGAGAAAGGGGCCTAGTGAATTTCTTAAGAGTTTCAATTTCCCTCTGCATTCCTAAATATTAACTCATAATTTTGTAAATATCTCGTGAAATGCGTGTGTTTCATATTCTTATCAAACGTGAGCCGCAACACGTTACACCATCCCCCTTATAATATAGGACAAGTCATGAAATTACTTTTTCGCAACAATGGTCTTATTTAAATATAAAATTTTACAGATTTTGCAAGAAAACTAGGATTTAAAATTAAGGTAAAGTAATTTTACTGCACTTATTAATCTCAAATTGCAAATATGAAAACGAAGTATTTGGAATTATCTGCATTATTCAAAAATTTCATACTAAATTTATTCGAATTATAATTATATTTACACGTTAGTTAGTATAATTATTGTTTAAAAATAAAGGAACAATAAAATTAAATTTTCATACCTATTTACAAGATAATATTGATATTAAGAAAAAGATGTTTATGGGTCTCAGCAAAACGTATATAGTGGCTTTGGTGCACTGATGAAACATCATGAAAATCATGAGGTTGTCCACCAAACTCTCCCTTTCACCCTTATGACGAGGAGAGGGAGTTCCGAGTCCGGAGGTTCTCCAACTCTCCGTGCTACCAGCGCTACCAAGCGCACTGCTCCACTTTGTTTTGAACTATGCTTACTTTTTAAGACCTATTTGAAGTTGATTATTTAATAGAAAATCAAATATTATCATTATTTTTATTTTATATTTTCTGAAAGTAAATTTCTTACAACATAAGTTCTTATATTGAGTATGCCACCAATTTCGTATTTAGATTCATTCTGGGTTGAATGGCCGGGCTGTTAGTTTTAGCTTGTCAATGTGAACGATCTTTGTCCTTGAGGGTCCTAATCGAATTTCTGCATTGACGTCACCGATAAATTGTTCTAAAATGAATGGTCCTGTGTAGTGTTTATCGAATTTTGTTCTACGTGATTCGTTGAGAAGATACACGCGATCTCCTACGTTGAAATTTTCAGAGTTTTTTTTATCGTAATAATTTTTCGATCTTTGTTTAGCAACGTTAATTTTTTCAGCAGCTTCTGAATGAATATTATACAGTTTATGAAAAAATCATTCATGTATTGGACATAAGTGACAGGAGGGGCTTCTTTTGCAAAACTAGTTGGGATATTGGCTTCTTTACCGAATACAAGAGGTTAAGGTGCGAAACCGGTGCTTTCATGGACAGTGACATCATACGAAAAAATGGCAAAAGGCAGCCATTCATCCCAGCTTTCTTTATTACCATATTGTCGAAAATATTCTACAAGAGTTTGGTGGCTACTTTTAGTGAGCCTAGAGATTGGGGATGGAACGCAGTCAATGTCACTCGAAAATTTTGAAAATTTTACAGAAGGTTTTCATGAGGTTCCCTGATCGGTGTGGATTGTACGAGGACACCCGTACCTTGAAATAAACTGCTCTGCCAGGGCTGTAGCAATAGTGGTTCCATCTATTTGGGATACAGGTATGGCGCATGAGGACCAGCGTTGGTCAAAATCCGACCACTCGGGGTGTAAATCGTCGATGTCACGCTGCCTTTATTTAAATTATCATGAGGGTTCCGGGATGGCGCATCCGCATTTTCATTTATTTTCCCAGGTTTATAAACAATATCGTAATCATATTCGCTCAGTTTAATTTTCCAGCGTCCGAAACGAGAATTAAGACCTTTCAAATTATGCAGCCAAACTAGGGGACGATGATCGGTAACCAGCACAAATTTTCTTCCATCAAGATATGCGCGAAAATGCTGGACCACGAAGACAATTGCAAGCAGTTCCTGCTCGATTGTAAAATATCTAGTTTCTGCATCATTTAAAGTACGAGATGCACAGGCGATGGGCAAATCCTCTCTAATTTCGCCTTGGCTCAAAACAGCCCCTAATGCGTAATTAGATGCATCTCTCGTTACAATAAATGGCTTCGTAAGATCGGGGTATTCAAGAAGGGGTTCTGAACAAATTATGTCGCGAAGCGTTTCAAAAGCTGACGGCTGGGTTTCTGTCCATTTAAATGGCACACCCCCTTTCTGGGATCTAGTTTAGCGCCGTCTTCTGATATAACATGACCTAGATAGGTTAACTGTTTTTCCAGGAACTTGCATTCTTCCGGTTATAGGGCTAATCCTTCAGCCGTCCCACGGTCGTACATACAGGTCCCGAAACTCCCGGGAGTGGGGTTACCACCATTATTGAAGCCCTCTTGTTTCTTCTGATCACCGCTGAACCGGAAGACGCTGCGATTAAGTAGTATGCACAGCTGTTTTATTATTCTCAACCAAGTTCTTAACCTAACTTGCGATGCACCCGCGATCGTTAAAATATTGTTGTTGTTGAAAATACCCTGGAATTGTGCAGTGCCAAACTGTTGAACAAATAAGAATGACTCAAAAGAGAACCGATCTACGTTCAAATTACCTGTAGAATAATTGCATATTCATATTTTAGGTAACCCTGATAATTGACACGTAGTTTTGGAAAATAATCCTTCATAATTTTAGTTTAAAAACAAAAACTCTGAGTGCAATATGCAACGTTATATTTTTTTCAATATCTCTTTGTTGATTGTTTCATATTAAGTTAAAATATCCTCGTTTAAATTATCTGTGCATTCCACTACTCATCTACGCCGCCAAAGATATTATAAACGTAGATGCGGTGCGGGCTTAGTTGCCCGCCATACATATGACGGCGCGTCAGGCGAAAAAAGTCACTTCCCCTCTACACACCGCCACCTGTAGATAGCACCCACGAAGTCCCATCGATATATTTTGCCAACAGACACTTGGAGCGCTGTAAGCAACTCTCAACAGGCCCGTCGAGGCGCACTGATGTTTACTTAGCTCGGACAAGAACCATTTGGATTGAAAGTAAATTGGCAATTAAAACATTTTTACATTCATAACTTTGTAAAACATGGTTATTTCAATAAATACCACGAATAAAAGTCGATGAGTAATTTATATTACGGTTTCATATATTTTCCACTAATTCTAAAATTATTACTTATAATTTTCATTCTATATATTGTCTATACATAGTACTTTAATGCTATTTATTTTTATTTGTGTGGTCTGAAATTTCTATGGATTTTATGTTATGATTTCGAAATTTTTACAGTGATGTCGAAATTTTATTTTTCGGAAAAAGCGACTGAAAAATCCCGAAAAATAAAATTCCCGACACTGTAAAATTCGTAAATTGAAAAATAACCAAAGAATAAAATTTCCGAAATTATAAAAGTCCCGAAATATAAAAGTCGAATTGGAGAAAAAAGTTCTAAAAATCGAATTTTTTAATAATAAACAAAAAAAATAAAAATAAATTTTGATATAAATCGTTGTTGAATTGAAACTTGCAATGTTTGTTTCAAAAATGTTATTATGTAGGTGCGAAGAACATTTAGGCAGAACATTTTTTTCTTTCAAAGTGCACGTATTTTTCAATACAATTTTTATAAAATTATTATTCAGGTGCCGGAGATTTCATTTTTTGGGATTTTTCATTCATCCCTTTCGGAATTTTTTTCAGTGGTGCCATATTTTTATACCTCCTCTTAAAATTATGTAATTTAAAAAAATAAAAAGTCAACATTTTAAAACATTTTAAAATCATCAAAAGTATCAATTCTCTTTTAAATTATTTCAAACGTTTTAAAATTATTTTTAAATTTTTTCGGAAGTTTTAAATGCCTTTTAGACTGGTTCCTATTTTTCCTAACATTTTTGTAAAATCTTGCACACAAAATTGTTTTAAGAGCTTCCAGATTTTTTCTAATATTGTAAATCTTTTGAAATGTTTTGAAAGATTTTTAAACATTGTCTTTGAGTTATGCACTTTTTCGAAATAAAGAATCATTTTAAATCTACCCAGAAATCAAATTTTTTTTCCAATATTTCAAAATTCTTGAGAAGCTCCAAATTTTGTTCTTTTCTTTGAAACATTCACAAACCTCCAGCTTAAATGATTTTTTCTATATTAATGATTGTTTAACTATTCTTTAAGAATCAAAATGCAATACTTTTACTTTCGAAATACAAATGATAAAATTTAAACATTATAACTGTAACATTCAAAGTTTAAATTTGTCACTCTGAAATTGTACAATTCATTTTCAAATTCTTTACTATTGAAAATTGTTTTTTTTTTTAAATTTCAAAACTAAATAGATTAAAAATGGAATATTTTATACTTAAATAATATTTCAAAAAGATTTTGAAAGTGAATAAAGGCGTTCATTTAAGAAACCATTAATTCGAACGTTTACATTTGTGTCACTACTAAGGCTTTCGAATTAAATTAGTTCAAAATTTATCGTTAAAATATGTAAATTATATCATTTTGAACAGATCTAAAATCATCTTGTAAAATCAATCACTGTTAAATTTTTAATACTCGAACTGCAGTTCAATTTTCAAATTTACTTTCATTTCTCGATTTGTCCCGGTCGCGAGTCTAGCTCACTATTCAGAACTTTCATCTTTTTGAAATAGTAATTTTTCAGTTCTAACTTACGGGACAATCATTTTATTCTTTGAAATATTTTCTACCAATCTTGTTGATAATTTTTACATTCTCATCCAAAATGAGAAGGTATTATTTTTTTATGAAAAATGACTTTTTCGGATTTTATCAAATGTCGACGTTTTGAGGCCCCTTGAGTCAGAAAAACAAGTTTTTACGTCAGGGTCTGTTTGTCTGTCCGGCGTCGTCGTTGTTGTCTGTATACCGGATAACTTTCGAAAGACTGGTCGGATTGGATTGGGCTTTGATTTTGATAACTTTTTTTGATAATATCAAACTTAGAAAAGTTAAAGGATTTTCAAAATCCAAAAAAACCAAACAAAAATGGACATTTGAAGAAAAAATCTTGATATGGAAAAAAGTCAAGAGGCGAAAAACGCTACTTTTTCAAAGCCCAATGATTATTTCACCAGATTCTCATCCATAATGAGAAGAGTTTTATGCGAAAAATAACTCTCGCGAATTTTATGAAATTTCGACGTTTTGAGGCTCCGTGGATCAGAAAAACAAGTTTTTACGTCGGTATCTGGCTGTCTATCTGGCGTCTACGTCGTCGCTGTTAATGATGTGTGGTTATCTGTATATCGGATAACTTTCGAAAAAATAGTCGGATTGGATTGTGCTTTGACACATAGATTTTTTATTCTAAGAATTGTATGTAAAAATTGTACTATTTTTATTTTTATAAAAAATATTTTTCTTCAATTAAATTGGGGAGAGAAGTGTTCCTTTTTCAGATTCCAATGGGAACATTTTGTGGTGGTTGTCCAAATTTGGTCGTTAGAATCTTGATTTTATTTTCAGGAATTCTGTTCATCAAATTTGGCTTTTGTCTAAATTTTTCCATTTTTTTTTACTATAGTACAATTTACGTTTGTATCCCGAGCAAAGAAATCCATTCTATTGTTTCACAAATATTCCTTGTAAGTCAATATTTTATACAGAAAATTACCCCGAGTGACCTTCAATTATAATTTTATAAAAGTGAAAAAACCACATTTCAATGTTTTCTATGAAAAACACAATCCCTGAGTGACAGATCGAAATCGGAAACAATAAGAGTCAATTTATTCAGGAACAAGCTTTTCGAACAAAAATGGCCTTGATTGAACCTTTAATATATATTTGTTAATTTTTACAAAAATCAGGCGTTATTTTCTTACAAAAAAAAAATGATAATAATTTGTGGGGGTGAAACACTTTCCATTCAAAAATTCTGATGACATATTTAAATAGCTTTAAATTTGAAATTATTCAATATACTGAAGACTACAAATTTAAAATGTCTCAACTATTAAGGCTTTAAATATTTTTGAAATTGCTGTTCTTCAGACTAAATAACACTTATTCTTCTATTAAGAAATCACAATCAAAATTGCTAAAAAAAGTTTTAACAATTTCGTTGTAAGAATTTCGAATCCCATAATGTTATTTTTGACCTAACCTATAACTTACAACGAAAATTCTGAAAATTCAAACAATAAGGTTGTATTCTGAAAATGAAGCAATTTTAACGTTAAATTTCAAGTTCCTAAACTGAAGGCCTAAAAATTTGCAAATTTTACCATTAGTGTTGTGTAAATTGTATTCGCATCTGAAAAGAGTATAAATAGTTCTTAAATTAGTTTTTAAATTTTCAGAAGTTTACCTTTTTTACATACCTAGATGTCAAAAAAGCCTACACAATTTTGTCAAATTTTAACCACTTACTTTCTAAGAGAAAATCACTACCGTTTACCAGTGACTGGAATGGATTCGAAAAAAATCGCCAGGACCCAAGAATAAAAATTAGATGTACAGCGAATTGAAAAATTTTTGATTGAGATTATCTTTAACCTTGTGATATCAAAAATTTCCATACACATTTTTTATTAATACTGTTAGAAAAAATACACAAGATCGAGCGCCGAAATTATAATTTGAGCAAATTTTCTGTAATTGTATGAGGTCGGCTGAAATATTCCGAAAAATAAAATTTCCGGCTCGGTAAAACTCTCTGTCCCGAAAAATAAAATTGCAAAACTAATAAAATTCCTAAATAGTTTATACTATTAACGAATTTGAAAATTCCCAAATAATAAAACTCTCAAAATAAAATTGTTTGTTAATGAATATTAATTATTTATTCAAAATACGATAATAAAATATTTTTATCAATTATATTTTTGTTTCATCTTTAAAGTGTTAAAAATTATTGTTTGAATTTAAAATTAATATTATACAAAAATTTTACCAACAAATTAATATAAAAAAACACGTGTTTTTTAATCAATATTTCGATTTTTCGGAAGAACTTTTGTGATTTAAAAAATACTATATACATTTTCAACCAAAATATGTTATCCAGAAATATATTTTGTTTTAATTATTTTTATTTTAAAATTAAACAATAATGTTCAAACACTTCAAACATAAAAATGGTTGTTTCTTTGGTATAAATATTTGATTATTTCAATTTACAAAAAATATTTGTCAAAGAAAAATGTTTTCAGCACTTGTTTATCACGAAATTTCTTTCTACAATAGTTTTTTAAAATTTTAAAATATGATTTTTCAAGACATTTTTTTCATAATTAAAAAAAAGACTGTACCGAAAACCTGGATCAGGCTTCAGATCTGAAGAAATTCAGTGATATACATACATGTCAAACTTTTCTAACCTCAAAAAATCTTTTTACTGCTTTACCGTCATAATTTACGAATAATGAGAAAACAAGAATTCAACTTCGTAGTAACGGTGAGGGCAGCGGGAAAAATGCAGAAGGCGGTTGTCCTTGGGTCGCTCCGTGTTCTTAGGGTCCACGAGGCTTTTGCTGGATCGTCGTATTGATTCCTTTACAGACTGTAACCACCTATCTCACGGTTGTGAGACGTGGTTATGGCTGAAATTTTACCGCGATTTCGCTGGAAGCGGGTGCAATTTTTCAGATTAGCCGAATATGGTTACAAAAATAAGCCGAATATGGTTACAAAAATAAATAGGCAGTCGCGGGCAATTGTCCAGGGGTGGTCCGGAAGGAATTAACCCCCATGCGGAGGTGTGAAAACCGTGCCGAAAGCTGAATGGCACCTGGGTGAGGTGTCTAGAACGGTGACTCTAGGATACCGGGCGACCTCTCAGAGTACGCAGCCTTATCCTTGCATGCGGGGCTCTACAATGATGGACGAACCCCTTTCCCTAGCTTCTCGTGGGAACAACAATGACAACACCAAACATAGTTGTAGTAAGTGCGGTTCAAGACAACAGAACGCGCAGAGCTCCCGACAATGGGTCGGCCAACAATGCCGGCCAATCTAGAGCTGGGGGAGCCAATCAAAATGGATTCAATGCGATGGATCGACGGGATCTCGTGACCTTTGGGTGGACGGAGCAACTGAATCACTATTTGCTAGACTGCTACGATGCGAGTGTGGCCCGTGAACGGGGTTACATGGCACGGCTGCATGCTCTGTAGTGCGAGAAACACCCTGAGCTATCGCACTTTTCGCAGCAACGTCTGCGAAACCATGCTGAACTACTCCGTAAAAGGGGCTATGTAAGCGGAACGCCTACATTACACAGCTAGAATAGGCCGGCAACAAAGAAAGAGAGGCGACACTAAGACCAACCGCGGACAGGCATCCAATAGATGAAGAGCGATGCTTTACGACCTGGAGAAACATCAACACCAAGGTTTCTCTCAA
>NC_046666.1:114189940-114191227 GCF_010883055.1 Belonocnema kinseyi | reverse complement strand
AAATTAAAAATTTGTCATAAGGACAACCGCAGGATTTCGCCGGGAACGGGTGCTAATCTGAAAAATTGCACCCGCTTCCAGAGAAATCGCGGTAAAATTTCAGCCATAACCACGTCTCACAACCGTGAGATAGGTGGTTACAGTCTAAAGGAATCAATACGACGATCCACCAAATGCCTCGTACACCCTAAGAACACGGAGTGACCCAAGGACAACCGCCTTCTGTATTTTTCCCGCAAGTGTTCTAGCATATTGTTGACACACAGGGATGCTTTTTAGGCTATTAGCAAGTGAAAGCTTGGCACCTCCAAGAGCGCCGATGATAAGGACGTAGGAGTGACAGAGATGGTAATAAAGCACTCTTAGTGCCGCATTGTGCCTTTGAATGTAGGTTCCCGCGTGTGTTGGACAACTAGATAGTATGTGAGCTAAATGCTCGGGGTGTGCATGGCACGCCCTGTAGCTATCATCGGGAATGTCTTGGCTCAAAATGTGGTGACGGTATGTTAAGGTAGAAATGACACCGTCTTGGCATGCAAAAATGAAACCCTCTGTACCAGACTTCAATCCGGGCGATTTAAGGAAAGCAAACCTTAGCTCACAAGATATTGACTGATCCTTCACATTTCTGTGGAAGATACCGTGCAGCCTCTTATCGAGGAGCTGTTCACGAAAGTTTTTCTCTTGTGCTTTCTTAATCCGAGCTTTCAGGAGTGAGTACTCGAGATAGATTAGATTTGATGCATTTTGCTTACCCCTAATAAATACCAAATCTTACTTACTTATACTTACCCAAATCGGACTGTTTCAGCAGGCTCCTCCGCTGTTTTGTATAGAAATGCTCCTTTGCCCACTTCTTCGTGATTCCTGATGAGATAGTAAATCTGGTTTTCCAAAGCGGCATCAATCTCTCTATGCACCCAACTATTTGCGGATGAACCTTTAAGATTTCCAAAAGACAGATGATAAGTCTACGGGATGTAGAATCGAAAGCTTTCCGATAATCAATCCAGGCCTATCATTTAGGATAGTCTTGAATATCTTATAAAGCGTGTTCAGACAAGTTATTGGCCTGTAGTTCTTTGGGTCAGCTAAGTTGCCTATTTTCGGCAGGAATATTGTGCGCCCTTCCACCAACCACTCTGAAATCGGCTCTTCCGACTTCAAATATGAGGTGAAAATACAGGCCAAATGCTGATGAGTTGAAGAAAACTTCTTGCACCAGAAGGTTTTGATACAATCTGGTCCCGGTGCGGAATAGTTCTTCATCCCTCTTAATACTTTTTT
>NC_046666.1:114180705-114189840 GCF_010883055.1 Belonocnema kinseyi | reverse complement strand
CTTCGACACCGCCCCTCGTGGCATTTTGTAGCGTCACAGGTCGTTTCATGAACCGTGGTACCCCTATTCCTGGGAGTTTCGGGACCTGTATATACGACCGTGAGCCGTCCTAAAAGTGCTCTAAGTTTACTCGAATGTTCTTCTAACGATTTTCCATAAACGACTATGTCGTCCATGTACACGAAGAGTTTGATTCCTTGAAGACCAGGCAAAACACGGTCCATTAGCCTCTGAAAAGTCGCCGGGGCATTTTTGAGGCCGAAGGGCATGCGCGTAAATTCAAGATGGGCGAAATGGGTAGAAAATGCAGTTTTTTTATCGAGATTCAGGATAAATTGGAATTTGATAGAATCCCGAGGCTAAATCTAAAACGGAAAAATATTTCGGGCCAATTAATTGGTCAAGTATGTCTGAGATATTAGGGAGGGGGTAGGCATCCCCTACAGTCTTCTCATTTAAGGCGCGATAGTCGATCACCATTCTCGAACGTTTATTTCCCGGTGCATCGGATTTTTTAGGCACGATCCACAATGGCGAGTTATACGGGGAGTCTGATGAATGGACTATGCCACTTGTGAGAAGTTCATTGACCTGTTTACGAACCTCTTTTCGGAAGACATTCGGATATGTATAACTTTTGTAAAATACAGGTTTACTATCGGTAGTAATAATTTTATGGGCTACAACCGTAGTTGTACCGAGTTTGTCTCCGGGTAGATGAAATTGGTACAGATACTCCGCTATTGCTTTAAACAAGTTTAACTTTTCATCTTCATTATGATTATCAAGATCAAGGACTTTTAAAAGAAGAGCGAACCTCGTTGCTCGTTCTTTTTGTCCTTCCTTAGTATTTGAAGAATAAATACCAGACCGTGCACGTGGTGGTACCACAGTACACTCTTCTAATACGACAGGTGCGAGGGTGAGTTGTACGTCACTATAGGTACAGTTAGTGGCGAAGCACCTTGCTGTATCCCCACTCCTTCTGACCACAGTCTCGCGTATGAAGACATTAGGCACAGCGTTAATTTTTCTGATGTACTCTTCTAATAAATTATTCTCTTTTAATGGAATTTCTATCCAAATTCTCGACCTCGCGCGGAGACAAAGGGTTTTATAATTGACGGATTTGTAACTTCCTAAAGGAATATCTATGCCCGCTACTGAGAGAGTAGCACCCTGATGTTTTAAAAGGGCCATTCCCAAAATACTATTTTGCGGAATCGGAAAATTATTTGGCACTATGTGGAAGTGCGTTTCGAAGCCGTTAATTAATGTTTTGATTTCGATATAGATAGGGTCCATCTCGGTGGCAATTCCGACCAAATTATAAATTCGATTTTGATTAATCCAAGTTCGAGAATCGACACAATATTCTTTAATTAAATTTAGATCAGAACCAGTGTCAATCATAAAAGAAGCTCTACCCCTATAAAACCTATTATCCTGTAATTTTATGGTTGGGTTTGACTTTGATTTGTCGGAGGCGATGCTGAGTACAACGCGTTTTCCTGACGGTAATTTGGGTTCAGGAGTGTCGCATTCTCATGCAGGCGCCCCTGCCAGAAGTTGAAATCACACCTTGTTGTGAAACGGGCTCTTTTATTTTCACGTTCTTTGTCGTGCCTTAGTTTTAACCTAAATTCATTAATAAGGTGGTTATCCTAATCACAATACATGTATTTTTTATCATTACCTTGAACTTTTCTTTTTTCGTTAATTATGCTCTTTAATTTGGGACTATTACGTTTATAATGACCAAATTTCTCGCAATGAAAGCATTGTATGGAAGAGAGTGATTTTCCTTTTCGCGAGTCTTGTACCCCCTCAATTTTTGCCACTCGCTTTTGTGATCCAAATTTTTCGCTATTCGGTATTTGCTTAATGCTCGATGTCGCACACATGCCATGGACGCTGTCCCATGTAGCATTTTCTAAGTCTGCCTCGGCAGCAAGTTCTATAGCTTCAACTAATGTGGTGGGAGACTTTTCTCCAATAAAATATACAGTTTCGCGTTCTAATCTACGCATGAAACTTTTAATCGCGTTCTCCTTATACTCCTGACAACGTTCCAGGTCCCGAGCCCCTGGATTTTTGTTCCTGACCCGTATAATTAATTTGTTAATGATGTCGCTTAGGCGAATCCCATAATCAGCGGCACTTTTACCATATTTTCGCGTGATTATGGCGAGTTCTTGCGCCAACTGACTCGCGTCAGCTCTGGGTCCGAAAGCTCTTTGTAAAGATTTTAAAACCTCTTCTAATGAGGCTCCCACCATATTTTGGATGTGCTTTAGAGCTTGTCCTGTTATTTTATTTTTTATAAACATGATTAATTATTGCATTTCTGCCTCTTCTACTGAGGCAGCAGCAGCGCGACAATGCACGATGAACATGTTAACCGACATGTTCGTCCCATCAAAAGATGGGATGATACCTCGAGTTAGTTTCAAGACACCACCCATCCTCCTGCTAATAACTAAACGTTCGCCGACATGTCCAGACTGAATTGACGATGATGACCCTTCCCGAATTTCGGGATCATGAAGAGGGTGACCGGAGTGACCCCAATGACCCACCTCACGATCGGTTTGCACCGATACCACGCTTCTAGTTGCGATGGTTGCTGGCGGTGCTGTTTCAGTTTGAACGAAGCGTAACGCATCGTTTGATTTTTTTTCTGTCCTCGTGTTCTAGGCATTTAGAAAATCATTTCAAAATCACGATGATTATTATTTAAAAAACTGAGCTTATAAGAAGTTAGGTTTAATCATTAAAAAGAAATTCACAAAAGTAAAAATGAACCGAGTTTTAAAATAATTAAAAGGAAGACACAAGTTGTATACACTTTATCGTCTTTCCTAAAAATCCTCTAGGATGGCGAATTCCTTGGCCAGGTTCAGATACATCAGTTCAGGTCCTTCGTTGCGATCGCACTTCACGCACGATCGATAGATCCCACGAGGCGATCGTACTTCACGTACGTCCGTAAGAAGATAGCAGCAACAGAATCCTTGCAATGGATTCTCTTCCAACCACGCATCCGCCTGTACTACTGATTAGCGTAATCAGCAGCACAACCCGATGGTAAAACCCAAAATTTTGGGGAAAAAACGCTCGGGGTGGTTGGGGTTGACAGTGTTAATGGTCACACTCGTCTTGGCGACTTCCTGGTGGCAGAAAATCCTCTTCGTCCTTCAGCTTGAATCTGCCGCTCGTTCGGGCCGAAATCTACCCTTTATCCACCTTCCGGGTTCCGAATTGAGTCAATCCGTCAACTTCCTTCTTGAGTTTGTCCCTTCACTTTTCACAATTTATTGTCCAACTTAATCATCTATAATTGTTCAATTAATAAATTTTAAAAACCGCTAATAATAAGGTGCAGCAATACCACCTCTGCCAGAAAATTTATTTTTATTGTTACGTCCGCACTTTGTTAAAATGTCCGACAAAAGCGCGAAAATTCAAACTCACTGAATCCAATTAAACAAAAATGTCTTTTCTCGTTCGGGATCGTTGCTGCATAACGGCCGCTGAAACGACCTCCTGAAATTTTGGTTGGTAGCGAAATAAAACACTAAACACAAAATGATTTCAACATAAGAAAAAATCAAATTATTAATTTAATTTTGTTGGATTATTAATTTTACACTGAGTCACGCACTCACAATTATTTTACCGAACGTGGTAAATTCGTTCGGTGACAGTTTACCGAGGTACTTGACAAACTCGAAACAAGAGCCCGTTTTTTATACATAGCCGGAAGGGTCGAAGCTGAATAGCCAAGGCCCCTGGGTGGGTTAATCCGAAACACATGTGGCGGTACTTTAAGTGGTTATCGTAAATTTTAACAGAGACTTTTGGAAAAGCTATGAAAATCAAAGACCAGTTTGAAAAGAACCAGGGACCAGTTTTTAAGTTAAAGAATAGATTTCTTGTCATTTTTATTGCATGGGAAAGTTGAAAGGTATTAAAATTGAGGGCGGTCTGTTTCGAATTTCTTAAGTTTACAACTAGCAGATGTTCGTTTACACGCTGGACGTGACTTGCCCGGATATTGTAATTTGTGCGGTTCTGTTTGGTCAATTTTATTCTTATTTATGGAGTTTTCTAAGCGTGATAAAGGGACCTAGTGAATTCCTTAAGAGTTTCAATTTCCTTCTGCGTTCCTAAATATTAACTCATAATTTTTTAAATATCTGGTGAAATGCGTGCGTTTCATATTCTTATCAAATTCAAATTAATCGCGCTGGTCGGTAAGTTAGTTATTTCATATACCTACGTGCACTGTAATAAAATCAAATGCGAGTCGCAACACGTTACACTGGTTACGAGTGCCCGAACTCTTCTACGCATGCGTCGTGCTCCCTTTCTGATTCGTTGCTGTTCGCACGCAATTTGAAATGCTAAAAAATAACATTTTTATTGTGTTATGGTTGTTTTTGCTAGATATATAAATTTTTGTATTAAGTAATATAATTCTATTGAAAAACAAGATTGCCTATGCATTTTAATATTTAAATAAACTTTACATTACACAATTTTCGTATAATGAAAAATCAAATTCTAAATTGTTGAATTGATTCGATGATTGGAAAAAGCGTTGGCACAAGTGTATTATATCTGAGGGGGATTACTTTGAAAGGGACAACATAAATATTGAGGCATAAATGAATATTTTTTGAGAAAACCATAAAGTCACCTTATTTTTTGAACACACCTCGTATAATGATAAAAAGGAGCAATTAAAGAATTTTATTTTTCACTCATCATTAAATAAAATGGTTTTAAATGTAAATTTAGTTTAATTCAATTAGAAATACATTATATCCATTATATATTCATAAGCTAGAGTATTCACATGGTAAGTTTAAACTTAGTACTATTAACATTTTATCTCCGGTTTTTTTACATTCCATTGACAATATTGTTAATTTGTTTTCGATAATAAACTTTAAGAATTATATTTTACTTTTTATTCAAATTCAAATCTAAGATATATTCCACTTTGCCAGGATTATTGTACGACCATATAAATCATTTTGTCTTTAGTATTCATAGAAAATGATTGGGAAAGTATTTTGAAATGTTAAATGAGTAACATTGTTTTAATTTTAACAATTTTTTGCATGGAAATAACATTTTGTTTACTAAAAAATTTAAAAAGTGATTTTGTCCCATTGCTTTCTATTTAAAAACAGGTAGTGATGGGTCAACTAGCGCCCCGCTGGAGATATGAGAGACTAATCAACCTAGGACAGTTGCGGGGTCAAGTTAAAATTTGAAATATGGAGAGATGCACAGGGCTGGTGCGCATCGTATTTTTACCATTAGGAGTGTTCTTTTAGGCTGGCTTCACAATGTACCCTAAGAATTGTACGTACGTCGACGTACTTTCGTATCAACGCTTACATTTGCTTTGTTGCCCATAGCTACCAACTGTCGTGCGTATTTCATTGGTTTATATTCCGGTGTTCCGGTGGTTCAATGCAGTTCAATGTTTACATGAACAAGGGAATGTGAACCAATAAAACACACGCGACAGTTGGCAGCAATGGAGAACAACGCAGATGTACGCGTTGATATTAACGTACGTCGACGTACGTGCAATTCTTAGGGCACATTGTGGAACCAGCCTTAAGAACTCCATTTCATATTGAATATCAATCCACTCATATGCACATTAATGAATCGTAGAATGCTTATTAGGAATTATTTCAGGTTGTCAGTCTTATTCAACTCTATTCACTCAGCATTTTGACGAATGTGGAATGGCAGATTTAAGGCACTGCGCACAGGTGACCGATTAAAAATGTGGTGAACCGATTGCATTTTTATTCTTTTAATCTGTGAATGACAGATACGCAATTCAAACAGACTCGCTTTCTATCGGTTCTTTTTTCCTGGGTGCCGGTAACATTGCTCATTGCTGGCTTTTTTTCCGGCGGGCGTCAAGTTCCGAAAAGCGTGTAGTAATGTATTTTCCATTCACTGCTTGTGCATATGGTCGTTTTTTTTGGCGAAGTGTAAACACTATCGGTAGCCGTAAAAAGTATATTTAAATCGCGGAAGGGATTGTCTGGCAATTGTAGAGAAAGGCATTGCAACTTAAAACTTATTTTGTTCATCTTTGGCTTTTGATGCTATCAATGGAACTTTGACTGTATATAAGGGTGGTCCAAAAACGCTTCGTGAGCTACACGGGAAAATTTGTAATTTTCCAAAAATTGAACTCATGTTCCAAGGTTTCATGGAAACGTGCTAAATTTTGTAGGGATTGAAGTGGAATGTCTACGAAATAAAACCATACTAATAACTTTTCTTTCCAACCCATCCTCACCTTCCCCGCAGCACCCCAAATATTGCCGTAAAATCAAACAAAAAAATCATTTTTACGTATTATTGTTCCTTTTTAGCAATTTCCCTCGTCTTTTTCATACAAATAATTACTAATGGACAATTTTTTCTTTTGAAATTAAAAATTATTACAAGCATTTGTATATTAGAAGTATTTGTTCTATTTTATTAATTTTCTTAGTTATCGAAAACTAACTGCTTAAGTAATTAAATTTTTTTTAAAGAAATAGAAATTTGTTAAACATTACAACAAATATATCAAAATTATGTAGTACCTCAACAAAAAGTATCATAGGATAACAATTTAAAACAGGGGGACATCTCTGTCTCAATTTTTCGAAATTTTTAAAATAAATAATACATAATAATTTAAATCATTATTACAATTGTAAAATTATTAAGAAGTACACTTATCTAAAAAAAAAGGTTTTTAGAGAAATTAACTGCTTCAAGCATTGACAAAATATTTGATTTCAATTAGAAAATACGATTATTTTTTACATTTTTTTGGGAACAAATAAATATTCTAATAATTTACATCTGTTTAAACAACTGAAAATTTTTTAAAAAGACATAAATATCAAAATTATCCACGAGTAATTATGTGTATGAGAAAGACGACAGAAATTGCTTGAAAGTAAGAAAAAAAGATAAAAATTTATTTTTTCGATTTTTGGGTCATGATATGGGCGCTTTGGGGAGCGTGGGGTGGGTTGAAAATGAAACTTATTAGTATATGGTTTTATTTCGTAGACACTCTCCTTAAATCCCTAAAAAAATTGGCACGTTTCGATTAAATCCAGGAACTTGAGTTTAATTTTTCGAGAATTAAAAATTTACCCACGTTTATTAAATGGGATTTTTAAGTGGCCGATAGCACGTGTTAATATTTCAATTGTGAAGAAAAAAATTACGGATTTTCTTTCTCAGAAATTAAAAACTATTTGTGTGTGTGTGTGTGGGGGGGGGGGTCTCTTTACCTCTACAGTGAAAAAAAGTTTGCAATGCATTGTTCAACCTCCCTAATGTATATATCAATCTGTATCGTGGATTTTCGAATCAAAAATTGGGATTAACGACCCATGGAGACGGAAAGGTAATAAATGTTAATAAAGGGTCAAAGACCCTCCTCTTTCTTGCTATAAGCGTTTCTTGATATTTTTTCATTTTTGAAAATGTAATCAATCAAATGATAGAAACGATATATTTTATTACTATTGTGAGCAATTTTAATGATTTAAAAGAATAATCGGTTATGTTTACAGAAGTTATTTTTAACACCGTGTTTTTATGAAAAAATATAAATAAATGAAAAAAGCAACAAAAGCTAACAGAATATTTTTGTTTTAAAGCATGATTTTTATATTTTTTTATCTTGAATATTCTATTTGCAGGTATTTGCATGATTATATACTTCACTTTATCATCGTAAAAACAATAAAAAGAAAATTTACAATTCTTAATAAAAAGTGATTTTTCTTCTTTATTTCAAAGGTGCTCTTACAATACTGCCATACATATTATTTTAAGCGTCAAATTCATAGGATTTAAAATTGTCATCACAGCTTGACATCATCACATATAGTATTATCACAAAGATTTGAAAAAGAACATCGTGAAATTCCTATGAAGTTACCAAACAAATATTTTGAAATAAAAAATGTAAAAATAATTCGAAATAATATATGACAATATTATGACAATTGTTTTATATTTTGTCAATAATTTAAACTTAAATTATTGACAAATGAATAGTTAAAAATATATTCGATTCCTAATTAGAATGCGTGAAATTTGAAATTATCAAAAATATATGTGACAAAATTATATTTTTGTGTGAACAAGCATTGATGAATTAGAGTTCAAGTGTTGTGAAAATAAATATATTCAAATCAAAGGAGCACAAAGATATATAAATAAATCGCGAAAATAATTTTTATCACACAGACACATAGGTACATCATACAGTAAAAATAAACGTTATAAGATATGGACAAAATTAAGGACAAATCTTTAAATTAAAATAATAAAATTCGCAGATTCATTAAAATTCAAGCGGAACTCACTTTGATAAAATTCTAGATTGTTAATAAAAGTACTTATCACAGCTTCGAGCGCTTTGCCGTTGATTTGTGATGGAGAGCCAAGAAATGACCCTACCGAAAAGAATCTTTGAGTATATACTAACAATTCTTTAGGTCAAAGAATCTCAAAGAAATTCTCCGCAGGCACTCAGGTAGATATTTTTAAAGATCCAGGAAGCTCGTTTAAATGGTCTGAAGGCTTTAAAATATCATTTCCGAAATTGTAATAAGAATACGATCATAAATAACAAGCAGAGATGCTATCTTAATAGAGTAGCCGACACTCAAGGGTCCTTTGTTAAGCTTTCGGATTAAAATTTAGAAGTAGATTTTTTTAAATTTTTTAATCTCCGAGACTATTTTGTTTCAAATCGACTTTGTTTATAGACTCAAATGGGCCAAGCTATTTCGCTAAAGAAAACTCAGAAATTTCTTTCGGTAGGGGACCAAGTCGATATTTGGCTTGATGCTTAAATGGCTTAAAAATTATCTTTCCAAGCAGTAGATGCGACTGCAAGGATGATAAAAATCGCCGCAGCTGGGTGAATTTAGATTATAGAATCAAAATTCTGTCCATCAGAAATAGAAGATGTGATGTACGAGGGTAGTTCAATAAGTCCTTAGAATGAAGTATAAAAACAATTTTTTTTGGGTAAATTTTTTTTTATTTTTCAACATAATCTCCTTGGAGCTC
>NC_046666.1:114172317-114180605 GCF_010883055.1 Belonocnema kinseyi | reverse complement strand
GCTCTGAACTCGTTTTTTTCCATTTTTCTTAACGAACAATTTTTTTTCTTCAATTGGTTATAAAAACACGTAAACTCAGAAGATGTGGACTGTGACTGCACCGTGTGTCTAGTCGGGAGTGGTGCTGACTGAAAACAGATGATTTGGAGCGATTCGCGCGCCATCTGTTGGTCATTCTAAGGACTTATTGAACTACCCTCGTATCATGGCGTCTTGGAATATAATAGCTTGCTCATTTTCAAAATTGATCATGCTCGGAATGTGGGAAAATAGATTATCGTAGAACACGCCACACTAAATTAACAAATGAACGGAAAACCAAATTTTGTATAAATTCTAATCGACAAAATTACACTTTTTACACATTACTGCAATGAACGGATAGATTTGACAATACCTTTTCGGACCCTCTCAAAATACGGAGAGTATGGCGCGGATTCGAATGCGATGACCAAAGGAAGACGATCAAATGAGCGATCATTAGAAGGTCTTACTCTCGGTACCTCGAAATCGATATCTCCCCACTCAGCTTACATTAGTCTTTCTAGAATTATACAACGACGATACGCTCGCTAAAATACACGGAGAGAACTGGTAGAGTATATGCTACTATTCGCGTTTAGTAAGCTGATTTATAGTAATAGTAACTACTCGTTGATTCAAGAACACTAAACAGCGTTGTATTGATTTTACTGAACAGAAGAGTACGAAGGCTGACTATCTGTTCAGTAAAATCGACTGTATAACCCTCTGACGGTCCTTAGTTGTAAGTATAAAGTTAACCAAAAAATCAATTTTCAGACCATTTAATTCTAATTTACAATAAATTTTAATTTTTAATTATATTTTTTTTAATTTTAATTTTAGTTTCATTTTTAATTTTAATTTTACTGTCAAAAAGTGACTTTTAAATCAAAAAGTTTTTTTGAAAATTCAGACATTCAATTTTTGAAACAAATATGTATAATACATTTAGCAATATAAAATATCTTATTTTAATATTTTAGTTGTAAACCAAAAAATTAGAAAAATTCAGACCTAATAAATTTAATTTGTATGTGCTTAAGAATCCATTCCTAGTTTTTCAAGCTGCTGACAACTAGTCTCGATAGGAGAATGGTTAGGGTCCTTGATTAGCGTGCGATAGGTTATGCGTTCGAATCCCCCTCGTTGCGTGCGAAATTTTAATTGTTAATAAAGTGTTAAAAATACGATTTACCAATTAATCATATGTAGACGCATGTATATCTTGAAAAAAATCATGTACTTTGTGTAATTAAAAATTTTTAAGGATTCTTTTTTATAATTTTAAGCGCAATTTCACTAATCACTGAAGAGTAGCATCTACTGCGCACGCAGTCGCATGTACGATTCTTGTTCAGTAGATCGCACTCATCTTCGGTATGTTCTACTAAACAGGAATTGTACGTGCGACTGCCTGCGTAGTAGAAGCTACTTTTCAGCGACTAGTAGAGTCGACTCAACACGCGTTCAGTAGATTCTACTCTTGTAGTGTCCCGTCCATAATTTACTATTCCGTTTAGTGGCTCTAACCCTTGCAAGGGTAGGAGCCACTGAACTTTTTTCTCCGTGTAAAATACTTCGTAAACATTTTATTGTCAGAACCGCGAATTTTTTAAACTAGGCACTCGCCTCATAATGTCTAAGTCTCCGATTTTTAGAAGGTAAAGTTTGAGAATTCGCAGCGTCACAAAAAAGAAAACAACAATGTAATCCGTTGCGTAGACATGTCGGTAGTCCATTCAATAGTTAACCAGTATCGATGTTACCGATATATAGTTTTTCTTTGCAACAACTACGATCGAGATAAATTCGGATATGAAGTTGTATATTTTTGAAATATAATCGGGCACAGTTCTTCCGGCTTTTTTCCCACAAAAACCAAAAATAAATTGTGCAAAATAAACACTTGTAACATGACATATTTTTTCTAAACTATACATTCATACGATTGCGAGAGTTCGCAACGTTGCAAAGAAAGAAAACATAACAATGTAACCCATTGCGTTTACATGTCGGTGGTTCATTCAATGCTTAACCGGTAACTATGTTACCGATAGTTTTTGTTTGCAACAACTACCATCGAGACAAATTCGGATTTACTACAGCTTTGCGCTTCGGTATGCGAATAGTGCAATCATGTTTAATGAATTTATTTAGGGATCGTGTCTTATGCTTAAAACATTTAAAATACTTATTTATTCGTAAAATCTTCAAAGTTAAAGATTCAAGGTTAAGGATTGAAGGTTAAAGATTAATCTTATTTGTTTGAAAATTTGGCTATTCAGTTTAAAATTTATATTTGTAGGTTGAAAATGTAACTATTTGGTTAACAGTTAAACTATTCGGTTGTAAATGCAAATCTTTAATTAAAAAGTCAAATTTCTAACAAAACCGTTTACTCTGAATATGGATAAGTTTAATTTTCAGTTAAAAAAATTAACGAATTTGCAACCAAATAGTTACTTTATCATCCAAAAACGTAACATTTAAACGAAATAGTTAAAGTTTTAAATAAGTATATAAATTTTCTACCAAAAACTAAAAAATATGATTATTTTAAAACAACAACGGATGAATTGAACCAAAAAGTGCATTTAAAGCTGATTTTTTAATTTTTAACCAAAGATAAGTTTTAAACTAAAATAATGAATCTTCAACCAAAAAAATTAATTTGTAAAAGGTCGTTCAACCTTAAAACAATTAGAGGAATGTTCAACAAAAAGATGAATTTTCAACCAAAGAAAAAAAGAATTTTCAACAAAGGAACTAAATTTTCAACTCAAATGATGAGTATTCAACCCAAAAAAGATCCATTGTTACTCAATTAGTTTAACATTTAACCAAGAAGTTGAATGCAAACAAAAAAGACCAATTTTAAACAAAATAGTTGAGTCCTCAACAAAGGAGTTTTAACAGGTGATAATTCACAACTACCAAATTACAGTTGTAGATGTACTCGTATATATGCATATATTAACGAGCACAAAGCTCTAGGACGAACGAAAAGAAAAATATATACAAAATTGTTGAGTTTTTAACCCAAAAAGGCAAGTTTTCCAAAAAATAGTTGAATTTTCAATCAAAAGGGATACATTTTTATTGTGTTCATGTTCACTACGAAAATCAAGTTTCTACACAGAGAGATGAGTTTTTAAACAAGAAACAATTTCAGTCAAGTCAGAAAAAACATTCGTCTTTTGTGTTCGATTGATTCAGCGCCTTGAATTGCAGTACCTGCCTAATGTTAAATGGATTCGATCTCCTTTGAAATAATTTTTATAATACTGTTTTTTTTGTGAAATTAAATTTTTTTAACAGAAAATTCAACTATGACATTTTTGGTAGAAAATTAAATTTTTAAAATAAAGTGTGATCTTTTTTAGTTGAAAAACTAACTAATTGTTTAAAAATGTATAGATTTTGTTAGAAATTCGTCTTTTTTAGTAGAAAATTAATATTCTTGTTTGAAAATTCATCTTGCTGATTGAGGATTCAACAATTTTTTGGATAATTCTTATTTTTTCAAAATTAATTTATTGAAGTGAAAATTTAACTTTCCATTTTTGGTTAAAAATTTATTGATATTTTAAATTACAATCTGTTTTGGTAGAGAAATCAGATTTATTCTTTTTAATTACACTTCTTTAAATTCAAAATTATTTTTTCTACTAAAAACTGAAGCATCCCATTTTTTCGTTGAATATTAAGTTCTTTTTTGATTAAAAATAATATTTAAAGTAAGTAAAGTAATATTCTTGGTTGAAATTAATATTTTTCATTGAGAATTAAGTTATTTAAAAAAAAATTCTGAAATTTCTGATTGTCAAAAACCAATTTCTTTAAAAGAAATTTCGATTCTACTATTTTTGTTGAAAATTGACCGTTTTTACTTAATAATTCAATTTTTTAACATTTTCCTGTTTTTGTAAAAAATTAATCCTTTTGTTTTAAAACCGATCTCTTTTCGTTAAAATTGAACTATTTGGAAACAAATTCATCCTCTTTCATACAGTATTTGGAAATTCAGAATTTTGTTGAAAATTCGTCATTCTTGGTAGAAAAATAAACTTCCTAATTGTTTTTCGAGGATTCTATTATTTTGTTAAAAATTCCTTTTTTCGTGAAACATTAATTCATTTAATATATTAATTCTGTATGTAATTAAGTACCTTACGGTATCAAAAGAATTATTACAGCTTTAGGAGCATTTTCATTTGGCGCTAACATTCGTATATTGTTTACTTCACATAATCGCATAGCTACAGTTTTTTCTTTTTTACATTTTTTCCTATTGCGTGAGTTACAAAGCGGGTTATTAATTTGTTTACAGTACGAACTTCTATTATTATTCCCTTTTATTAAATAACTTCTTCTCCTGATCTTGTAGGTTCACGAAGCATACTTTAAATTCTTCAAATTTTCATTTTTTACGTGTTTTTGGGAAGTATGGGTTCATAATACTGTTCTTCTTTTTAATTCAACTTTTTATTTCATAAATATTACTATTGTCTATTTTTTAAACTTCAAATATAGTAATTACTTTGATTTTCCCAATCCGATCGAATAGACGATTCAGGTATATTATTTATTGGCGTTTGAATACCTCGCGCATTCTACCGCTAGCTCCAACTTCCGTTCCATTTTCCCCCACCACATGGCCACATGACGCATCTCTTACTACAGGGTCCCTCCCAAATACTAGACTAATACTAGACTAGCTCTCTGTTCTGGTTGACAGCAACTCATATTATTTTATCATACCTATAGCAGTGCTGCTGTCATACTTTTTCTGAGAATTTTTGTCGACAAGATTAGTTTTTTATACGTTTACACCATAATTAACACCCTGCACAAGCTGATAATATAAAACATTACATCCTAAGCTACTGACTGCTACACTAAGAGGTTAGGTTAACGCACAGGAAGAGGTGGCTCATTTCGCCCCAGAACAGTGGCTCATTCCGCCCCATATGACATTTTTTAGTTAAATCCAAATTTCACCTATTTCGGTTTTACAATTATATATAAATCTGTTGAAAACTTAAGGTCTAATAAATAAGCTATCTAAATAACCACTGGAAAAACATCTAATATGTGATTTTGCGTAATTCTTAAACCTTCTAAACAAATGCAAAATAGCAGAATACAGGTCTTAACATTTTTACTTTCATTTTTTTCCAGATTTATTCAACATTAAGCAAAAAATGTTCAAAAAAGAAGTTTGATGATGTTTTTCCTGATATTATTACAAAAATATTTACAAAATAAATGATAACCTACGAGAAAATTAAGTGACTCATCTTACCCATCATGCTCATCTCGCCGCACCCTACCCTATATGTCGCTGCTATTATAGTGGTTGAGGCTACTACTTTTATTCGCAAGATTGGCAGTAGTTGCCCTTGCTACTTTATTTGTTCTCGCTATAACTTTCGATGGTAGGCACAACTTTTAGGCATGTGCATTTACTACTTTAAATAGTAAGCGTTACTACTTTGATTAGTAAGTCTTACTATTAAATTAGTTGATCTTACTACTTAAAGTAGTGATCATTACTATTATATAATCTTATATAATATTACTATTCAGTCTTATATTTTCTTACAAATCATATCATTTTATTCATCCAGCTGGAAAGCTCAATTGTCACGATTATGTATTTATACAAATTAGGGTACCTTTTCACGGAGGCCTGTTTTGAAGTATTCGTTGAACTTATTTGACACATCAAGTTCGCATCTAGGTTGTCAATCAATCAAATTTGCCATGAACCAACAAAGTAACTGGAAATAAATCCTATGAAAAATATTAATTCCACGATTCTTTCAAAACAGGCCTCCTTGCAAAGGTGCCCTGAGCGTAGGCCGTAGTTTTAAAACTTAAAATGAATCAAGTTCTTTCTATAAATAATAATCAGGATTTTCTGAAAATTGAATGAAAAAGGTCATTAGTTTTAAAAGATATTTAGAAATTCTGAAAAAATAATTTTAAATTTGAAAAACTCTAAACTAACTTCTAGATTCCTCAGGATTTTAAAACAAAATTTTAAAGCTTTTCACGGATGTTTAGTCTTGAAAATAATTTAACTTTTAATTTTAGAAGTGTTGACTTAAAAAATGTTATTTTTTGAATTTCTAATGTTCCTAGCTTAAAATTGCTTAAAATAATATAATTTTGACAATCTTCAACCAACCTTACATTATTGAACATTTGAATATAACATTTTCTTATTTAAAAACAAAAAAATCAAGAGCTCCATTTTGAGTGCTTTAATTTGTAGTTTATTTTTTATTACTTCACGTGGAATTTTTTTTAACTTTGGTGACCAAATTTGTTAATTTAATTGACCATGAAAAATGTTTTTGAACTGAGAAAAAACCCGGGAAATTACCACGATTTTTCTTCTTCGATTAAAATGGACTCACCGACGATACCACAAATATATTAGATGAATGATAAATAATTTAGAGATATTACTATTCATACTGACACGATATCTAACTGAATACTGACTTATCGACACCTAATAAAACAATGTCTAAGAAAGAAACTCCTGAATTACAACATATATTGATACTAATTATACAATAATAAAGTACTTGACAAAATTATTTCATAATATTGATCTTGTAAATGAGTCTGCATCGTTTTTTACTTTAAACAAACACAATTTCTTTTCAAAATTAAGTAAGTTTTCCTAGAAGAATAATTCGTGCATAATATTGGCCCCCATTCCTTGCTCGGTATCTACAACGATTCGACGCCAATGATTTCTGACCTGGCCCATCCTCAGCATGTTTCCTAGTTTACGGTATCACTTATAGCCCCATTGTCAAACTCTTCCAAAAAAAAATTTGATAACTATTAAATGAATAAGAATTAAGAAATTTAAATTATATGACTGAATTTTAAATAATATCTAAGATTTTTTTAGGATTAGTGCGAAATTCCCACTGCATATAGAACTGTAGATCAATAATCGCAATTTAGATTGTTCTACGGGTTACAAGTTTTGTATAAACAATTTTTTTTAACATCATTGTCTTAGTTGTACTTTAGAGAATTATCATTCTAAATTTCTAACAGCTATAACTATTTGTTGAAAAGTTGTTAGTATTTGAAACCCCGTAATTGATTATTCATGCGTAGTTGCTTAAATTTAAACAATTTCACCATAATTTCACAGGAACTTTGTGTCTGGAAACAGCAACAATATATTTGAGCAAAAATATTGTCTATAACATGATTTTAATTGACTAAAAATGGCTATGTATTATCACACCGCAGAATCTCATCCAATAAAACTCCATTTTGGCAGGAAACTATTAACCTTAGAGAAATATTGTTTATTATAAAAAGTGTGTCTTTCAGCTGTTATTTTCGGAAATTACAAAAATATTTCTCTTTTAGATGATATTTTTGAAGATATTGCAGACAACATTTTTTCCCATTTTTTCGCCTATTAGTTGCTATTGTGCAATAAATATTCGTCGGAGGGCAAATATGTTTGAACATTTTTTATTTGTCATGCAATGAGCTAATAAAGTGCAGAAATAAAATCGAAATACGTTTGATGGGAAAGCATTAACCGGTAGTAATTAAAATATTTATTGCGAATATCTCGAGAACGCACAATCTGCTGAAGACGTACCACACCGATTCGAAATCAGAAGATCATTCTGCATACGAATCATTCAAAGTAATTTGGCGACATATAAGATCCGACAGGACTGGATAAGGAGTCTGGACTAAACGCAGATGTATAACAATTTTATGTAGAACAATAAAATTTTGTTGTTATTATCCATCAAAAAGGAGTCCGGGGACGTCCGTAATGATATTACATGCACGAAGAGACTTTTGTTATTAATATTTCTTTTATCGCATATCCATAATTCAAATAAAATGTACGAATTTAGGGATAATCGAGGTTCGGTTAGAAAAACTTGCATAGTGACTATGAAAATGCAGACAAATATCTCTGAATGGAATAAATCGTACCAATTTTACACTCTTACATAAATGATTACAGTATTTCTAAGTCGCTTTATTAAATTTTATAATGGATTCGAATAACAAAAATGAGTATAGTGTTTTGAAAGAAGTGAAATAGAATGTTGTACATTTCGTTACGAACGCCTTGCAATCTTTCTAAACAACTATACGAATAATGGGGGTCACGTGATGTTGTGTTTCATGCTGACGCATGGAAAAAAGGAAGACGGAGAGAAGTGTATGAACGCACACTATTAATGGATTTCATA
>NC_046666.1:114170608-114172217 GCF_010883055.1 Belonocnema kinseyi | reverse complement strand
AGGTATGTATAAGTCTCTCCAGCGCAAAGGTGTCGTATGGCGCTTCTATCAACGAGCTCAGGATCTTCAGGGATGCCATTAAGTTTTCCTCGCTTCAAATATGTAAAATACATGAGTGACCTTGTACTTTCGATCTGCAGGTTTACCGCACAAGTACCCGTCGGAATGGCGCAGAGCTAGACATAGTGGCAATAATGTAAGGCAAAAGAGGAGTGGGCTCATGGTGTCGCCCTGAAAGACACCTCTCTGAAACGTGACCTTGTTCGTTGTCACACGATTTTTGCCAGATGAGATAGTAAATCAGGTTTTCCAAAGCGGCATCCATCTCTCTATGCACCCAACTATTTGCGGATGAACTTTTAAGATTTCCAAAAGACAGATGATAAGTCTATGGGATGTAGAATCGAAAGCTTTCCGATAATCAATCCAGGCCATCGATAGGTCACGCTGGTAGAATGCTGCATCTTTGCAGACACATCTATCGATGAGCAGGTTCTCCCGACATCCGGCTACGCCTTTCTTTGAGCCTCCTTGTTCATACATTTCTTGTCACACAGGTTCAATTGCCCGAACAATCCTATCATTTAGGGTAGCTGTGAATATCTTATAAAGCGTGTTCAGACAAGTTATTGGCCTGTAGTTTTTCGGGTTAGCCAAGTTGCCTATTTTCGGCAGGAGTATTGTGCGCCCTTCCACCAACCACTCTGGAATCGGCTCTTCCGACTTCAAATATGAGGTGAAAATACAGGCCAAATGCTGATGGGTTGAAGAAAACTTCTTCCACCAGAAGGTTTTGATACAATCTGGTCTCGGTGCGGAATAGTTCTTCATCCCTCTTAATACTTTTTTCACCTCCTCGGTAGTGATGGGTGGGCATTCTTTATCAGGTGTTATGAGGGCAACACATAACTACTTAAAGCTATTTATATTTTCTGAGTCTTTGTCCAGTCTATGCTGAACTTCGTTGACTTCTCTCCAAAATACTTCGACCTCCTTTGGTTTGGGTGGGTGTTCGACAGTAACTGGAGGGTCTTGGAAGAGTCGAGATGGGTCAGAGAGAAACTGTTGATTTTCTCTGACCCATCTCTCCCTCCGCTCTAGACTTCTCTTAGCTTCAGATAGTATCCGTATTCTCTCAACAATGTGCTGCTTGATGGTCAGCAGCTTTGACTTGTTAAGTGTGTGATAACGGGTCCGGAGTTCGTGCGCGAACTTTCGAACCTTGGCGGAAAAATTTCTGCCAGATATGATGTAGTCAATCACACATTGAATGCGGGACGCCTACTGTCTTGCCCAGCCTATCTTTATGGCAAGTTGATGCATTCGTCTTTTGGTCTTATGATCAGCCGTTGGTTTTGTTTTACGGTTCGCATCGGGCAAAGCTCTCGTTGCATTATACACACAATAATTGATAGCCCAGAGGTCGGATTCACCGGAAAAATGTCCACGAAGCTCGTCATCCATTTCAGCCAGATCTTTAGGCTTGAGAGAAAACTTGGTGCCCTTGGTGCCCGCGGTTGGTCTTAGTGTCGCCTCTCTTTCTTTGTTGCCGGCTTGTTCTAGCTGTGGTAGAGTAGGCGTTCCGCTTACATAGCCCCTTTTACGGAGT
>NC_046666.1:114169329-114170508 GCF_010883055.1 Belonocnema kinseyi | reverse complement strand
AGCGGGTGCTAATCTGAAAAATTGCACCCGCTTCCAGCGAAATCGCGGTAAAATTTCAGCCATAACCACGTCTCACAACCGTGAGATAGGTGGTTACAGCCTATAAAGGAATCAATACGACGATCCTGCAAAAGCCTCGTGGACCCTAAGAACATGGAGCGACCCAAGGACAACCGGCTTCTGCATTTTTCCCGCAAGTGTCCTAGCATATTGTTGACACACAGGGATGCTTTTTAGGCTATTACCAAGTGAAAGCTTGGCACCTCCAAGAGCGCCGATGATAAGAACGATCAGTTTAACAGAATATCCTGGGTACAATCGTTGCAACTCCCTTATAAGGTCTCGATAACTCTCTTTCTTTTCATTTTCCTTGGCTATGATGTTTTTGTCAGCTGGTGCCGAAAATTCGATAACGAACATGGTTCGCTTCTCGAAGTCAAGAAGAACCATGTCAGGCCTCGAGTGAGCAACAGAAACAATTGTCGAGAATATAAAGTTCCAGTATATACGGCACTTCCCATTCTCGACAATTGACTCAATTTCCCTAGGAGCATTTAGAGGAGCGATATTAAGGTGAATGCCGTAGGAGTTACAGAGATGGTAATAAAGTACTCTTAGTGCCGGATTGTGCCTTTAAATGTAGGTCGCTCCCGCGTGTGTTAGACAACTAGATAGTATGTGAGATAAATGCTCGGGGTGTGCATGGCACGCCCTGCAGCTATCATCGGGAATGTCTCGGCTCAAAATGTGGCGACGGTATGTTAAGGTGGAAATGACACCGTCTTGGCATGCCAAAATGAAACCCTCTATACCAGACTTCAATCCGGGCGATTTAAGGAAAGCAAACGTTAGCTCACAAGACATTGACTGATCCTTCACATTTCTGTGGAAGATACCGTGCATCCTCTTATCTAGGAGCTGTTCACGAAAGTTTTTCTCTTGTGCTTTCTTAATCCGGGCTTTCAGGAGTGAGTACGCGAGATAGATTAGATTTGATGCATTTTGCTCACCCCTAATATTGAAGTCAAGTCCGAGTGTTTCAGGAGCCTCCTCCGCTGCTTTGTACAGAAATGCTCTTTTGCCTACTTCCTCGTGATTCCTGACCATTTTATGAAGAGGGTCTCTTCCATTTGCAACTCTATGTGCTGTACCCAGAATAATCCTGTTGTGAAGACATTC
>NC_046666.1:114162495-114169229 GCF_010883055.1 Belonocnema kinseyi | reverse complement strand
TTATTTTTGTAACCATATTCAGCAGAAACCCTTGGTATAGGGACCCTCTATCCGCAACCCGAGGACGCGTTCGGTGGCTTTGTCATAGGCCCTTCGGTTTGAAGCACAAAATTTGGCGACGTCTTTACATCGTCACGACATCGTTACGACAACTTCACGACATCCGATGTCCATGTCGTTAAGGTGTTTTTATGATATCGTAAATAAGTCGTATGATCTGACGATGTATTTACGACATCGCAAAGACACCGAAACGACATGAAAATAGGATGTCGTATAGTTGTCGTAAAGATATCGTAACGATATCGTAAAGACGTCGCCAAACTGTGCCCACTGGATACGCTCAGATGGTCACTCGCTGGCTACAGTGGTTTGTTTACGAAGATCATACTAATACCTATTCGCATGTATAAACCTATCTCACATCTATAAATCGCACGCATTACGCTGAGGCTCATGATTATTTCGGTCCTTATATACTAAACGAGTGAAACGTATCACTACTTGCGAGAAACTTATAGTGCTGAGTCAAAAATTTCAGGTGCTTCAGACTTAATTAACTATTTATCACCCCCCCCCCCCCCCCCCCCCCACACACATCCACACACATATATATTTATATTGTAAATACATTTACATATTTGAAAATCTTTAAAATACTGTGAAATTGTTGAATGAAAAAGTGTAGTTTCTGATTTACCATTTTGTTTATGCATGAAAAAATTAATTTTTTTGAAACCCCACACACGAGAGAAACAAGAACTTAAAAGAAGAAAGTTGTGATTTGAATGTGCCCACGCAGCAGGCGGATATTTTTCTTTTACTCTTTATCATGTTTTTTACGATTAAAATAAAAACTACGCACCCAATTAAAAAGTGAATAATAACAAATTTGTAGATCTTTTTCAAATGCACAGTTTCTGTCTACTCATCCTTTTCCGTGTTTTGCATGGACTTGAAGTTCTGAATCATCATGAGGATAAATTGTTCGTATTTTTGAATACTATAAATATCCGTACAGAGAATTTTTGAATCTTGAAAAAATTGGTCTCAAAAAAGTTTAAAATGCGCTCCATTTTTGAATTTTTTTCCAGAATAGTTGATTAAAGCTCATTTGAGAAAGAATCGCGGAAATTTATACTAATAATCGGTATATTCTGTAGACATTTTATATGTTGAAACATATGAATACAAATATTAAAAAATATTATCCTTAGAATTATCTCAGGGCGTCTAATCAAATTCTGTAAAACAAATTCCCTGACAATTCTAGGTTGTTGCCAGGTATCTATATATTTTCCCAAGGTATAATTTTTCTGAATAATGAGCGACTAAAGTATTAAATATCACATTGTTCAAAGCAATTTGATCCTACATTCCTTAAAAAGTATTACATAATATTTTTCAAAAAACCTTCCGTTATCTATCTGTGAATGATTGAATTGTAGTCAACTAAGTTTATTAAAAGTGGTAAAAAACTAGGAATAAATAAAGCGTGGTCCAAAAAAGTATATTTTCAAAAATACTGCCCTACAAATTGTTCCTTTTGGTGTGAAAATGTCCACTGAATTTTGGCATTATTTACAAAAAAAAATATTTATGGATCTCTCAAGTCTATTTTTCCACAAAATTGTTTTTTTAATTTCCACCATTAATTTATAATTTTACTTTAGTACATATGCATTTTATGGGTTTTCTATTCTAAAGTAAAAAAAACCATCGTCAGCGGAAATTAAAATAACATAAGCAATTTTTTGCAAATCATGGGCTAAAGAGATAACTAATTTTTTTTAATTCTGCTAATATGCAGCGGTCATTTTACATGAAAAGGAACAATTTTTAGGAATCGAGGCACTTTAAAAGAAAAAAATAAGAAGGTTTTTTAGACCAATATAATAAGTATAGAACAATTACGCAAGTTAATTATGAATGATCTTTTTCTTTGTCCTTATAAATATATAACTGTATAGGAACGGTATAATTTTTGTATATAAAATCAAATAGTGTTTCTTAATTTATGAAAGTAACTTTATAGAAGGTCAAGAAATTTCCTACACGAAGAAACTTTTGATCGGAACATTTGGCATTATAATATTGATATTGATATACATCCTCAAGGTATAAAAAGGGAGAGCTGAAAATTCGGACGCAGGAGCATTGTGACTTGTGATTGTCACAAGTGTCTATTTCCAGATCTCAATTCCCAGCTCTCTCCTCGACGAGCATACATAAGTTGTAATGTAGAGGAGAGAGATTAGAGCCAGAAGGACACTTGCGCGTGGGCCAAGGACGGTGGTGGGAGGCAACTCACGAACGAGTATCCCTTCTCTACTCACATTAGCCAGAGTGGGAGACTCGAGGCGAGCTATGGTGCGCTGGTCCAAAAACGGAATGGTGGGGCGAACGCGAGAACAGCTACCTCCCTATCCGCGCGCATGCGCAGGGTTGAGAGAAGCACGCGTTCGTGCCACTATCTTCACTCGGCCTTTACCTGGAACACCGAACGGACTACCAATTATTCTCTTTGACGCCAGGAGTAGACGTCCCGAAAAAAACACTACAATGTTCCCCTTATTCTCTATCCCTCTACAAAGAGCAACAAATTTGAATTTGGAATCGATCTTGGGCTGCGTCCCCTGGTCCGACCGTCAGTATCTTTGTTCCTAATGTCCCTAACCAGGACGTCATTCTGACAGATTACTGACCATTCCTGAACGTACCATCTCTACACGGCAGACCTCCACCACTTCAGGAAGTGGACAACAAAATCCGGTGGTGTCCAAAAACAACCCTCCACAAGAAACAACAGATTCCAAAGACCACGCAGCTTAAGTCGAAGACGTCGCAGGAAGGGTAAAACCAATCTTCAACCTTATCTTTAAACCATCTTCTACTACTACAAATATTCCTGCTCCATTATCGTCGGATAACGCCCCCTCCCCTCCCGCCTTACAATTTGGATGACAAATCTGTCTCGGGCTCATCAGAAACATGCGACACCAGTCAAAGCCCCCCACTTTACAGCGTCACTAAGCGCCGTATTGGTCTGCACCAAAAGGCCGGAGCCAAGCGGACCACCAAATGAACCAGACCAAGCTCTGGTTAGAGCGACGGCACCAGCCACCATCGGGCCAACTTACCTGGCACCATATACTGTGCCACCCAGTTACATGCCGTCCTTTGATTGGACGACTCTTATGAGGGCAATCCGGGCTCCAGCATTGGAACGTTCTAAATTATCAGGGAACGACCACGAAGGCCTCGAGATTTTCCTTAGGGAGTGCGAGACCTTCTTCACACAATCAAATATTGAGCTGTCTCAATGGACACGGCTATCAGGAAAGGCTCTCCGGGAACCTACCTCCAAATGGTAGGAGATGCTCAAATCACTCTCCCAGAAATGGAACAAATTCCGCGAAGTATTGCGGCTGAAATATGCCAGCAACACCACGAAAATGCGGTTAAATGCACAACTGTATTCAAAGAAACAGGCCGAAAAGGAGCCGGTGGCGGTTTTCCTACAACAAAAATATTTGTTCGCTCTGCGACTCCTACCAGACGCCGAAGAGGACACTATAGTACCCATACTATTGGAATCACTCCGACCATCGATCTGAAGAGTGAACCGAGCAGCATTTCCCAGAACATTCGGACACCTGCTAGACCACGCAGTGGAGACTGAACCAGACGAGACCGAAGATCAACCAAGTAAGGAGCTGAAGAAGGAAGGACCGAAGAAAGCCCAAGAATATCAACGACAATTTCCGGAAGACGGAAAACGGCGAAATGGCCCACCCTGTTACTACTGCCCTGAGTATCACTTCCATCGAGACTGCCACGTCCTCAGAGCAGAGAGGAGAAATGCTCCTCAGGAAAATGGCGACGCTCGGCGGCCCGAGAAACGGCCGAGCACAAACCAACCCAGGAACCCAAGCAATAAATCTCACCGGCGCTCCAACACGCCGGTTGTCTAGCCTTCGGGTGCAAATCGGAGACAAAAAAAAACATAGCTCACGTGGATTCATGCTCTTCAGACAAATTTATCAAAGCATCACTTCTGACAAACCGCCAGCTGCGAGAATGAAAAAAAAGCCCCCCATTTGCCGAAATTGCTGCCCAATGAGCGAGACTCCAGCTGATCAGTTCAATACTACTGGCTCCAAAAATTGGGGGGACATCGTACCCGGGTTTTTTTCTCGTCAGTCGACAGTTATCCGGCGAGGTCGTCCTCGGAATACCTTGGTTCGATCAACACCGGGTGTTATATGAACACCAACTCGGATGCATCTACATAAGGGCTCAACATCGAAACAGGATCTATCTCCTTCCAGAGTTTTGACAGCCATCAGTGGAAATCCCTCCACCCGAACTATGTCACCATTTCCCTATGGAATACCAGGACCAGTTTCTCCAAATCGTGAGAACCCATGCTGCCGCCTTCCACCAAGGAGGCCCCCTACGTCAAACTATGACAATAGAGCATGAGATTCATCTCTCCAATCCCACACCTTTCCGTGAACCACATCGACGTTATTTCGAAGAAAAGAGACGGTGGCTCGACGTGGAGGTATGCGACATGCTCACCGGTGGGATGATTGAGCCAGCTAATTCTCCCTACCGCTCAGCAATCGTAGTAGCTGTTAAGAATGATGGAGACTATCGATTCTGTATAGATTACCGCAGAATCAACAAACAAACTGTGGACTCTTCTAAAAAGCGGATATTGGTAGATACCTCTAGCAACGGAAGCACGGTAATTTACGGCATTTAGGGCACTCAGCGAAGGACAATAACAGTTCCACGTCATGCCGTTGGGTTTGAAGAATGCAACCGGCACCTTCCAGACTCTGATGAGGCATGTGTTAGCAGGACACTGGGGCCAGTTCGCCATAGCATATCTAGATGACATTATCATCTACTCGAAGGACTGGGAACAACATCTCTTGCACCCGGCGCTGGTTTCCAAGAGGCTCAGCATCTATGGTCTCACCTGTTCATCCCAGAAATATCAACTGGGTCAAACCAGCCTACCGTACATGGGGCACATCGTCACCTCTGAGGGAAATGTTCCTCAACCAAAGCATCTTCAAGCCATATTGGATGTCGACCCAAGTGCCTTAGAAGTCATCAAAGAAGACTTCACCCATCACGAACCATTAAGTCAATGCGCCCGGGGCCCGGGGCATGGGTGCCGTGTTGATGCAGCAAGAGCCAAACGGACGCAGATTTCATTTTGCGTGCCGACAGCAAGACTCTTACGTGGTTGAATCAGCAAAAAGATACCCGGGACAAACTTACGAGATGGCATGTGTTCTCATCGGTTTTAAATTCAGTATAGAATACTGCCCCGGGAACGAGAATGAACTGCCTGATGCCTTCTCGCTCTACCCGGATCCCGAGACGATATCTCCGGAAGAACCGGACCTTGAACAAATGGTTCCACCCAGCCACCTTAATTCTCAGGAAGATTCAAGCGAACATGTTCCAGTATTACGAACAACCAATACTCTCTCTTTCTCTCTCTTCGAGGAAGTCTACACCGCCCAAACGAAAGACCCCGACATCGAACAACACATCCGCCGCTGGATCCAAATAGAACTACAGCCACGAAAAAAAAAAGAGGAGAATCAGTTCTTCAACAACCATCGCCTGGACTAGAAGGGTTTCTATAGCAGAGCCACGGATGCTTCAAGATGGTTTCTGACCGCCCCAAAGTTTTAAGGCAAAGAATTCTATGGGAGTTTCACGTCGCATCGCTCTCTGGACACCCGGGAGCCGAGGAAACCCTACGGTCTATCAGCAAATATTTTCTCTGGCCAGTATGACCCGAGAAACTCGTCGTTATGTTACCGGCTACCACCTCTGTGTTTGTTGTAAACCCGTGAGAGCCAAATACCCCGATCAGCAACGGTCTCGACCAACGCAAAAGGCTTGGGACACCGTCGCCGTGGACTTAATGGGCCCCAATACACGCACTACGGAGGGCAACTGTTACATTCTAGTAGTCACTGATTTGTTCTGCATGAGTGCGCACCGCTACTGCCTCCATCATCATTCAAGTTCTAGAAGAAGAAGTTTTCTCCCACTGGGGTTACCCTCACCGAGTCCTCAGTGACAACAGTACCCAATTTACGGAGCACACATGGGCGGCAGCTAGTAAGAAATGGGATTGCGAACCTTGGACCACCCCAGTCTACCATGGTAGGGCAAATCCGACAGAAAGACGCAACCAAGAAATCAAGAAAGGATTACGCCTCCGACTTACGCCTCAGAACCAGCTTACCTGGTGCGAACACTTGCCTCAACTCTTGTTCGGATTGCGCCGAGGACGAAAAGCAGCTACAGGAACCACACCTAGTCATCTACTTATGGGAAAAACTATACAACTTCCCGGAGAATGGCGATTACAGGATTCACCTAGATTCAAGGAATCCGGAAATGCAGCTCAGAGGCGTCAACAGCGCGAAAGTCAGGCCCTCGAACTACCAGCAGGACACTTGCGCGCGGGCCACGGACGGTGGTGGGAAGCAACTCACGAACGAGTATCCCCTCTCTACTCACATTAGCCAGAGTGGGAGACTCGAGGCGAGCTATGGTGCGCGGGTCCAAATGTTGTGTATAAAGGCACGCGTTCGTGCCAGTGATCCCAGATCTGAAATGAGACGTGGTCCAATACTATGACACGTCTATGTCCGTGTGAATATGGTAGGAGACGATATAAATGCCTGGGTTGC